>NW_028122952.1:0-181765 GCF_965194805.1 Balaenoptera borealis
ACGACAGTGAAAGAGATAGAAATTCTTACACAATGAGTTCAGGGGCTGTGATGCAACCTGGATTGACCATATCTAGACCCACAGCTGGATGAGACATAAGGGTGGACACTCTTGGGGCTGAGAGGTTTGGTGAGGTTGGGTGAGCAAACGCAGACCCTTTAAAGTAATACTGCGTGGTACCCATCGCATGGGTCCCAAATCTCCAGGTTCAAGGGCATCTTCCTACATCGAAAACATGCATGAGAAACCCAGAAGATGGTACACCGTGTGATGGGGAAAGGTTTCTAAAACGCACCTCATTTCTCATCTCCTTGTGCCCGGGTTCGCCATTCCAGCCGCTTTACTAGCAATCTCCCTACTTGGAGCATCAGCACCTTTAACCTCCTGTTCCGTACAGGTTGCAATTTGTCCTGAGGATGAACGGGAAGACGGGGAACCAACGAGAGACTAGCTCTTGGTGTTGGGACAGGCACAGGTCACTCTATTTTCCCATCAGGAAGAAGAATTAACCACAGGCTCAGCCTGCCCCCCGGAACCAGAACAGGGCCTGAAGCCATCCTGCGCTTTTGCGGCCAGCTCCCAAAAAAGCGAGTTGTAAAATGGAGGTTCAGGGCACTGCAATTCACAAACCTGCAGAGTTATAAATGATAACTCTCGTCCACAAATATATTGAGGGAAGGCAAAGAAGAGGATTTGAAATCAAGGCAGAATTGCACGAAACAGATTTCAGGAGGTAGATACGAATCGCCTTTAAAGCACATGAAAAGCGGCAAAACGTTGACAATGATGCCCTTGGCCAAAAAGGGCGTATGCGTTTTTTCCTGAATATATTCAGGAAAAAACGCATACGCCCTTTTTGGTCAACCAAGCAACCTGGAAAGGCAAATCAGCGCTACAGAGAAGTCTCGCTTCCCATCGGTCAAAAGGGCCATGCTGAAAAAAGTGTCAAAACCAGAAATGCAGGACAGGCCATGGAGAAATGGGAGCCTTGCTACACTGATGGGCGGGATGTAAATTGCCAACAGCCACTCTGGAGAAGTGTACGGTGTGTCCTGAAACATCTGAAAAACACAGCTTAGAGAGCATAGGGCACTTCCACTCATGGGGGTATAAATTGGGAAAATGAAAAATCAGCAAGACACAAGCACCCCAAAGTTGAGGGCTGCTCTGTTGACAAGGACCTCCACTTCATTCCACCTTAAATATCCCAGGAAAGAGAAAAATGGATAAAGAAGTTGTGGTCCTTATGTACAATGGAATATCACTCAGCCATGAAATCAATGTCATAATGTTAGTAGCAGCATGATGAGTGGATTTAGGTACGACGATTCTAAGTGAAATAAGTCAAACAGAAAAGGACACTTCTCATAAGGTATCACTTATAGAGGGAATGTAAAAACCGTTACACTTGAACTGAATTACAAAACAGAACAGAGTCACACATGCAGAAAACACACTATGGCTGCTTAACGGGAAAGGTGACGTGGGGTGATACATAAAACAAGGGTATCAAATTAGCTCAGATACCGTTCCATAAACCCAATATGTAGTAGACAAGACCAACTCCTTGCTCAGAGAACTGGACTGAACACGCCCTATTCACCGCACAAGAATATATCTGACTAGTAATAATCTTAAAACCTATGTATTGATATCTCTCTGTTAGTGTGTCAAGTGGGTGTAAAGCGGCATAAACACAGCCGTGAAAAGCAGCTAAACCCCATTATGAAAATAAATTACTTTGAAAAACCCATGAAACAACGACAGTGAAAGAGATAGAAATTCTTACACAATGAGTTCAGGGGCTGTGATGCAACCTGGATTGACCATATCTAGACCCACAGCTGGATGAGACATAAGGGTGGACACTCTTGGGGCTGAGAGGTTTGGTGAGGTTGGGTGAGCAAACGCAGACCCTTTAAAGTAATACTGCGTGGTACCCATCGCATGGGTCCCAAATCTCCAGGTTCAAGGGCATCTTCCTACATCGAAAACATGCATGAGAAACCCAGAAAATGGTACACCGTGTGATGGGGAAAGGTTTCTAAAACGCACCTCATTTCTCATCTCCTTGTGCCCGGGTTCGCCATTCCAGCTGCTTTACTAGCAATCTCCCTACTTGGAGCATCAGCACCTTTAACCTCCTGTTCCGTACAGGTTGCAATTTGTCCTGAGGATGAACGGGAAGACGGGGAACCAACGAGAGACTAGCTCTTGGTGTTGGGACAGGCACAGGTCACTCTATTTTCCCATCAGGAAGAAGAATTAACCACAGGCTCAGCCTGCCCCCCGGAACCAGAACAGGGCCTGAAGCCATCCTGCGCTTTTGCGGCCAGCTCCCAAAAAAGCGAGTTGTAAAATGGAGGTTCAGGGCACTGCAATTCACAAACCTGCAGAGTTATAAATGATAACTCTCGTCCACAAATATATTGAGGGAAGGCAAAGAAGAGGATTTGAAATCAAGGCAGAATTGCACGAAACAGATTTCAGGAGGTAGATACGAATCGCCTTTAAAGCACATGAAAAGCGGCAAAACGTTGACAATGATGCCCTTGGCCAAAAAGGGCGTATGCGTTTTTTCCTGAATATATTCAGGAAAAAACGCATACGCCCTTTTTGGTCAACCAAGCAACCTGGAAAGGCAAATCAGCGCTACAGAGAAGTCTCGCTTCCCATCGGTCAAAAGGGCCATGCTGAAAAAAGTGTCAAAACCAGAAATGCAGGACAGGCCATGGAGAAATGGGAGCCTTGCTACACTGATGGGCGGGATGTAAATTGCCAACAGCCACTCTGGAGAAGTGTACGGTGTGTCCTGAAACATCTGAAAAACACAGCTTAGAGAGCATAGGGCACTTCCACTCATGGGGGTATAAATTGGGAAAATGAAAAATCAGCAAGACACAAGCACCCCAAAGTTGAGGGCTGCTCTGTTGACAAGGACCTCCACTTCATTCCACCTTAAATATCCCAGGAAAGAGAAAAATGGATAAAGAAGTTGTGGTCCTTATGTACAATGGAATATCACTCAGCCATGAAATCAATGTCATAAGGTTAGTAGCAGCATGATGAGTGGATTTAGGTACGACGATTCTAAGTGAAATAAGTCACACAGAAAAGGACACTTCTCATAAGGTATCACTGATAGAGGGAATGTAAAAACCGTTACACTTGAACTGAATTATAAAACAGAACAGAGTCACACATGCAGAAAACACACTATGGCTGCTTAACGGGAAAGGTGAGGTGGGGTGATACATAAAACAAGGGTATCAAATTAGCTCAGATACCGTTCCATAAACCCAATATGTAGTAGACAAGACCTACTCCTTGCTCAGAGAACTGGACTCAACACGCCCTATTCACCGCACAAGAATATATCTGACTAGTAATAATCTTAAAACCTATGTATTGATATCTCTCTGTTAGTGTGTCAAGTGGGTGTAAAGCGGCATAAACACAGCCGTGAAAAGCAGCTATACCCCATTATGAAAATAAATTACTTTGAAAAACCCATGAAACAACGACAGTGAAAGAGATAGAAATTCTTACACAATGAGTTCAGGGGCTGTGATGCAACCTGGATTGACCATATCTAGACCCACAGCTGGATGAGACATAAGGGTGGACACTCTTGGGGCTGAGAGGTTTGGTGAGGTTGGGTGAGCAAACGCAGACCCTTTAAAGTAATACTGCGTGGTACCCATCGCATGGGTCCCAAATCTCCAGGTTCAAGGGCATCTTCCTACATCGAAAACATGCATGAGAAACCCAGAAGATGGTACACCGTGTGATGGGGAAAGGTTTCTAAAACGCACCTCATTTCTCATCTCCTTGTGCCCGGGTTCGCCATTCCAGCCGCTTTACTAGCAATCTCCCTACTTGGAGCATCAGCACCTTTAACCTCCTGTTCCGTACAGGTTGCAATTTGTCCTGAGGATGAACGGGAAGACGGGGAACCAACGAGAGACTAGCTCTTGGTGTTGGGACAGGCACAGGTCACTCTATTTTCCCATCAGGAAGAAGAATTAACCACAGGCTCAGCCTGCCCCCCGGAACCAGAACAGGGCCTGAAGCCATCCTGCGCTTTTGCGGCCAGCTCCCAAAAAAGCGAGTTGTAAAATGGAGGTTCAGGGCACTGCAATTCACAAACCTGCAGAGTTATAAATGATAACTCTCGTCCACAAATATATTGAGGGAAGGCAAAGAAGAGGATTTGAAATCAAGGCAGAATTGCACGAAACAGATTTCAGGAGGTAGATACGAATCGCCTTTAAAGCACATGAAAAGCGGCAAAACGTTGACAATGATGCCCTTGGCCAAAAAGGGCGTATGCGTTTTTTCCTGAATATATTCAGGAAAAAACGCATACGCCCTTTTTGGTCAACCAAGCAACCTGGAAAGGCAAATCAGCGCTACAGAGAAGTCTCGCTTCCCATCGGTCAAAAGGGCCATGCTGAAAAAAGTGTCAAAACCAGAAATGCAGGACAGGCCATGGAGAAATGGGAGCCTTGCTACACTGATGGGCGGGATGTAAATTGCCAACAGCCACTCTGGAGAAGTGTACGGTGTGTCCTGAAACATCTGAAAAACACAGCTTAGAGAGCATAGGGCACTTCCACTCATGGGGGTATAAATTGGGAAAATGAAAAATCAGCAAGACACAAGCACCCCAAAGTTGAGGGCTGCTCTGTTGACAAGGACCTCCACTTCATTCCACCTTAAATATCCCAGGAAAGAGAAAAATGGATAAAGAAGTTGTGGTCCTTATGTACAATGGAATATCACTCAGCCATGAAATCAATGTCATAAGGTTAGTAGCAGCATGATGAGTGGATTTAGGTACGACGATTCTAAGTGAAATAAGTCACACAGAAAAGGACACTTCTCATAAGGTATCACTGATAGAGGGAATGTAAAAACCGTTACACTTGAACTGAATTACAAAACAGAACAGAGTCACACATGCAGAAAACACACTATGGCTGCTTAACGGGAAAGGTGAGGTGGGGTGATACATAAAACAAGGGTATCAAATTAGCTCAGATACCGTTCCATAAACCCAATATGTAGTAGACAAGACCTACTCCTTGCTCAGAGAACTGGACTCAACACGCCCTATTCACCGCACAAGAATATATCTGACTAGTAATAATCTTAAAACCTATGTATTGATATCTCTCTGTTAGTGTGTCAAGTGGGTGTAAAGCGGCATAAACACAGCCGTGAAAAGCAGCTATACCCCATTATGAAAATAAATTACTTTGAAAAACCCATGAAACAACGACAGTGAAAGAGATAGAAATTCTTACACAATGAGTTCAGGGGCTGTGATGCAACCTGGATTGACCATATCTAGACCCACAGCTGGATGAGACATAAGGGTGGACACTCTTGGGGCTGAGAGGTTTGGTGAGGTTGGGTGAGCAAACGCAGACCCTTTAAAGTAATACTGCGTGGTACCCATCGCATGGGTCCCAAATCTCCAGGTTCAAGGGCATCTTCCTACATCGAAAACATGCATGAGAAACCCAGAAGATGGTACACCGTGTGATGGGGAAAGGTTTCTAAAACGCACCTCATTTCTCATCTCCTTGTGCCCGGGTTCGCCATTCCAGCCGCTTTACTAGCAATCTCCCTACTTGGAGCATCAGCACCTTTAACCTCCTGTTCCGTACAGGTTGCAATTTGTCCTGAGGATGAACGGGAAGACGGGGAACCAACGAGAGACTAGCTCTTGGTGTTGGGACAGGCACAGGTCACTCTATTTTCCCATCAGGAAGAAGAATTAACCACAGGCTCAGCCTGCCCCCCGGAACCAGAACAGGGCCTGAAGCCATCCTGCGCTTTTGCGGCCAGCTCCCAAAAAAGCGAGTTGTAAAATGGAGGTTCAGGGCACTGCAATTCACAAACCTGCAGAGTTATAAATGATAACTCTCGTCCACAAATATATTGAGGGAAGGCAAAGAAGAGGATTTGAAATCAAGGCAGAATTGCAGGAAACAGATTTCAGGAGGTAGATACGAATCGCCTTTAAAGCACATGAAAAGCGGCAAAACGTTGACAATGATGCCCTTGGCCAAAAAGGGCGTATGCGTTTTTTCCTGAATATATTCAGGAAAAAACGCATACGCCCTTTTTGGTCAACCAAGCAACCTGGAAAGGCAAATCAGCGCTACAGAGAAGTCTCGCTTCCCATCGGTCAAAAGGGCCATGCTGAAAAAAGTGTCAAAACCAGAAATGCAGGACAGGCCATGGAGAAATGGGAGCCTTGCTACACTGATGGGTGGGATGTAAATTGCCAACAGCCACTCTGGAGAAGTGTACGGTGTGTCCTGAAACATCTGAAAAACACAGCTTAGAGAGCATAGGGCACTTCCACTCATGGGGGTATAAATTGGGAAAATGAAAAATCAGCAAGACACAAGCACCCCAAAGTTGAGGGCTGCTCTGTTGACAAGGACCTCCACTTCATTCCACCTTAAATATCCCAGGAAAGAGAAAAATGGATAAAGAAGTTGTGGTCCTTATGTACAATGGAATATCACTCAGCCATGAAATCAATGTCATAATGTTAGTAGCAGCATGATGAGTGGATTTAGGTACGACGATTCTAAGTGAAATAAGTCAAACAGAAAAGGACACTTCTCATAAGGTATCACTTATAGAGGGAATGTAAAAACCGTTACACTTGAACTGAATTACAAAACAGAACAGAGTCACACATGCAGAAAACACACTATGGCTGCTTAACGGGAAAGGTGACGTGGGGTGATACATAAAACAAGGGTATCAAATTAGCTCAGATACCGTTCCATAAACCCAATATGTAGTAGACAAGACCAACTCCTTGCTCAGAGAACTGGACTGAACACGCCCTATTCACCGCACAAGAATATATCTGACTAGTAATAATCTTAAAACCTATGTATTGATATCTCTCTGTTAGTGTGTCAAGTGGGTGTAAAGCGGCATAAACACAGCCGTGAAAAGCAGCTAAACCCCATTATGAAAATAAATTACTTTGAAAAACCCATGAAACAACGACAGTGAAAGAGATAGAAATTCTTACACAATGAGTTCAGGGGCTGTGATGCAACCTGGATTGACCATATCTAGACCCACAGCTGGATGAGACATAAGGGTGGACACTCTTGGGGCTGAGAGGTTTGGTGAGGTTGGGTGAGCAAACGCAGACCCTTTAAAGTAATACTGCGTGGTACCCATCGCATGGGTCCCAAATCTCCAGGTTCAAGGGCATCTTCCTACATCGAAAACATGCATGAGAAACCCAGAAAATGGTACACCGTGTGATGGGGAAAGGTTTCTAAAACGCACCTCATTTCTCATCTCCTTGTGCCCGGGTTCGCCATTCCAGCTGCTTTACTAGCAATCTCCCTACTTGGAGCATCAGCACCTTTAACCTCCTGTTCCGTACAGGTTGCAATTTGTCCTGAGGATGAACGGGAAGACGGGGAACCAACGAGAGACTAGCTCTTGGTGTTGGGACAGGCACAGGTCACTCTATTTTCCCATCAGGAAGAAGAATTAACCACAGGCTCAGCCTGCCCCCCGGAACCAGAACAGGGCCTGAAGCCATCCTGCGCTTTTGCGGCCAGCTCCCAAAAAAGCGAGTTGTAAAATGGAGGTTCAGGGCACTGCAATTCACAAACCTGCAGAGTTATAAATGATAACTCTCGTCCACAAATATATTGAGGGAAGGCAAAGAAGAGGATTTGAAATCAAGGCAGAATTGCACGAAACAGATTTCAGGAGGTAGATACGAATCGCCTTTAAAGCACATGAAAAGCGGCAAAACGTTGACAATGATGCCCTTGGCCAAAAAGGGCGTATGCGTTTTTTCCTGAATATATTCAGGAAAAAACGCATACGCCCTTTTTGGCCAACCAAGCAACCTGGAAAGGCAAATCAGCGCTACAGAGAAGTCTCGCTTCCCATCGGTCAAAAGGGCCATGCTGAAAAAAGTGTCAAAACCAGAAATGCAGGACAGGCCATGGAGAAATGGGAGCCTTGCTACACTGATGGGCGGGATGTAAATTGCCAACAGCCACTCTGGAGAAGTGTACGGTGTGTCCTGAAACATCTGAAAAACACAGCTTAGAGAGCATAGGGCACTTCCACTCATGGGGGTATAAATTGGGAAAATGAAAAATCAGCAAGACACAAGCACCCCAAAGTTGAGGGCTGCTCTGTTGACAAGGACCTCCACTTCATTCCACCTTAAATATCCCAGGAAAGAGAAAAATGGATAAAGAAGTTGTGGTCCTTATGTACAATGGAATATCACTCAGCCATGAAATCAATGTCATAAGGTTAGTAGCAGCATGATGAGTGGATTTAGGTACGACGATTCTAAGTGAAATAAGTCACACAGAAAAGGACACTTCTCATAAGGTATCACTGATAGAGGGAATGTAAAAACCGTTACACTTGAACTGAATTACAAAACAGAACAGAGTCACACATGCAGAAAACACACTATGGCTGCTTAACGGGAAAGGTGAGGTGGGGTGATACATAAAACAAGGGTATCAAATTAGCTCAGATACCGTTCCATAAACCCAATATGTAGTAGACAAGACCTACTCCTTGCTCAGAGAACTGGACTCAACACGCCCTATTCACCGCACAAGAATATATCTGACTAGTAATAATCTTAAAACCTATGTATTGATATCTCTCTGTTAGTGTGTCAAGTGGGTGTAAAGCGGCATAAACACAGCCGTGAAAAGCAGCTATACCCCATTATGAAAATAAATTACTTTGAAAAACCCATGAAACAACGACAGTGAAAGAGATAGAAATTCTTACACAATGAGTTCAGGGGCTGTGATGCAACCTGGATTGACCATATCTAGACCCACAGCTGGATGAGACATAAGGGTGGACACTCTTGGGGCTGAGAGGTTTGGTGAGGTTGGGTGAGCAAACGCAGACCCTTTAAAGTAATACTGCGTGGTACCCATCGCATGGGTCCCAAATCTCCAGGTTCAAGGGCATCTTCCTACATCGAAAACATGCATGAGAAACCCAGAAGATGGTACACCGTGTGATGGGGAAAGGTTTCTAAAACGCACCTCATTTCTCATCTCCTTGTGCCCGGGTTCGCCATTCCAGCCGCTTTACTAGCAATCTCCCTACTTGGAGCATCAGCACCTTTAACCTCCTGTTCCGTACAGGTTGCAATTTGTCCTGAGGATGAACGGGAAGACGGGGAACCAACGAGAGACTAGCTCTTGGTGTTGGGACAGGCACAGGTCACTCTATTTTCCCATCAGGAAGAAGAATTAACCACAGGCTCAGCCTGCCCCCCGGAACCAGAACAGGGCCTGAAGCCATCCTGCGCTTTTGCGGCCAGCTCCCAAAAAAGCGAGTTGTAAAATGGAGGTTCAGGGCACTGCAATTCACAAACCTGCAGAGTTATAAATGATAACTCTCGTCCACAAATATATTGAGGGAAGGCAAAGAAGAGGATTTGAAATCAAGGCAGAATTGCACGAAACAGATTTCAGGAGGTAGATACGAATCGCCTTTAAAGCACATGAAAAGCGGCAAAACGTTGACAATGATGCCCTTGGCCAAAAAGGGCGTATGCGTTTTTTCCTGAATATATTCAGGAAAAAACGCATACGCCCTTTTTGGTCAACCAAGCAACCTGGAAAGGCAAATCAGCGCTACAGAGAAGTCTCGCTTCCCATCGGTCAAAAGGGCCATGCTGAAAAAAGTGTCAAAACCAGAAATGCAGGACAGGCCATGGAGAAATGGGAGCCTTGCTACACTGATGGGCGGGATGTAAATTGCCAACAGCCACTCTGGAGAAGTGTACGGTGTGTCCTGAAACATCTGAAAAACACAGCTTAGAGAGCATAGGGCACTTCCACTCATGGGGGTATAAATTGGGAAAATGAAAAATCAGCAAGACACAAGCACCCCAAAGTTGAGGGCTGCTCTGTTGACAAGGACCTCCACTTCATTCCACCTTAAATATCCCAGGAAAGAGAAAAATGGATAAAGAAGTTGTGGTCCTTATGTACAATGGAATATCACTCAGCCATGAAATCAATGTCATAAGGTTAGTAGCAGCATGATGAGTGGATTTAGGTACGACGATTCTAAGTGAAATAAGTCACACAGAAAAGGACACTTCTCATAAGGTATCACTTATAGAGGGAATGTAAAAACCGTTACACTTGAACTGAATTACAAAACAGAACAGAGTCACACATGCAGAAAACACACTATGGCTGCTTAACGGGAAAGGTGAGGTGGGGTGATACATAAAACAAGGGTATCAAATTAGCTCAGATACCGTTCCATAAACCCAATATGTAGTAGACAAGACCTACTCCTTGCTCAGAGAACTGGACTCAACACGCCCTATTCACCGCACAAGAATATATCTGACTAGTAATAATCTTAAAACCTATGTATTGATATCTCTCTGTTAGTGTGTCAAGTGGGTGTAAAGCGGCATAAACACAGCCGTGAAAAGCAGCTATACCCCATTATGAAAATAAATTACTTTGAAAAACCCATGAAACAACGACAGTGAAAGAGATAGAAATTCTTACACAATGAGTTCAGGGGCTGTGATGCAACCTGGATTGACCATATCTAGACCCACAGCTGGATGAGACATAAGGGTGGACACTCTTGGGGCTGAGAGGTTTGGTGAGGTTGGGTGAGCAAACGCAGACCCTTTAAAGTAATACTGCGTGGTACCCATCGCATGGGTCCCAAATCTCCAGGTTCAAGGGCATCTTCCTACATCGAAAACATGCATGAGAAACCCAGAAGATGGTACACCGTGTGATGGGGAAAGGTTTCTAAAACGCACCTCATTTCTCATCTCCTTGTGCCCGGGTTCGCCATTCCAGCCGCTTTACTAGCAATCTCCCTACTTGGAGCATCAGCACCTTTAACCTCCTGTTCCGTACAGGTTGCAATTTGTCCTGAGGATGAACGGGAAGACGGGGAACCAACGAGAGACTAGCTCTTGGTGTTGGGACAGGCACAGGTCACTCTATTTTCCCATCAGGAAGAAGAATTAACCACAGGCTCAGCCTGCCCCCCGGAACCAGAACAGGGCCTGAAGCCATCCTGCGCTTTTGCGGCCAGCTCCCAAAAAAGCGAGTTGTAAAATGGAGGTTCAGGGCACTGCAATTCACAAACCTGCAGAGTTATAAATGATAACTCTCGTCCACAAATATATTGAGGGAAGGCAAAGAAGAGGATTTGAAATCAAGGCAGAATTGCACGAAACAGATTTCAGGAGGTAGATACGAATCGCCTTTAAAGCACATGAAAAGCGGCAAAACGTTGACAATGATGCCCTTGGCCAAAAAGGGCGTATGCGTTTTTTCCTGAATATATTCAGGAAAAAACGCATACGCCCTTTTTGGTCAACCAAGCAACCTGGAAAGGCAAATCAGCGCTACAGAGAAGTCTCGCTTCCCATCGGTCAAAAGGGCCATGCTGAAAAAAGTGTCAAAACCAGAAATGCAGGACAGGCCATGGAGAAATGGGAGCCTTGCTACACTGATGGGCGGGATGTAAATTGCCAACAGCCACTCTGGAGAAGTGTACGGTGTGTCCTGAAACATCTGAAAAACACAGCTTAGAGAGCATAGGGCACTTCCACTCATGGGGGTATAAATTGGGAAAATGAAAAATCAGCAAGACACAAGCACCCCAAAGTTGAGGGCTGCTCTGTTGACAAGGACCTCCACTTCATTCCACCTTAAATATCCCAGGAAAGAGAAAAATGGATAAAGAAGTTGTGGTCCTTATGTACAATGGAATATCACTCAGCCATGAAATCAATGTCATAATGTTAGTAGCAGCATGATGAGTGGATTTAGGTACGACGATTCTAAGTGAAATAAGTCAAACAGAAAAGGACACTTCTCATAAGGTATCACTTATAGAGGGAATGTAAAAACCGTTACACTTGAACTGAATTACAAAACAGAACAGAGTCACACATGCAGAAAACACACTATGGCTGCTTAACGGGAAAGGTGACGTGGGGTGATACATAAAACAAGGGTATCAAATTAGCTCAGATACCGTTCCATAAACCCAATATGTAGTAGACAAGACCAACTCCTTGCTCAGAGAACTGGACTGAACACGCCCTATTCACCGCACAAGAATATATCTGACTAGTAATAATCTTAAAACCTATGTATTGATATCTCTCTGTTAGTGTGTCAAGTGGGTGTAAAGCGGCATAAACACAGCCGTGAAAAGCAGCTAAACCCCATTATGAAAATAAATTACTTTGAAAAACCCATGAAACAACGACAGTGAAAGAGATAGAAATTCTTACACAATGAGTTCAGGGGCTGTGATGCAACCTGGATTGACCATATCTAGACCCACAGCTGGATGAGACATAAGGGTGGACACTCTTGGGGCTGAGAGGTTTGGTGAGGTTGGGTGAGCAAACGCAGACCCTTTAAAGTAATACTGCGTGGTACCCATCGCATGGGTCCCAAATCTCCAGGTTCAAGGGCATCTTCCTACATCGAAAACATGCATGAGAAACCCAGAAAATGGTACACCGTGTGATGGGGAAAGGTTTCTAAAACGCACCTCATTTCTCATCTCCTTGTGCCCGGGTTCGCCATTCCAGCTGCTTTACTAGCAATCTCCCTACTTGGAGC
Source organism: Balaenoptera borealis (assembly GCF_965194805.1). Lineage (NCBI taxonomy): Eukaryota > Metazoa > Chordata > Mammalia > Artiodactyla > Balaenopteridae > Balaenoptera > Balaenoptera borealis. The sequence goes on from NW_028122952.1 coordinate 12,687, forward strand.
ATCAGCACCTTTAACCTCCTGTTCCGTACAGGTTGCAATTTGTCCTGAGGATGAACGGGAAGACGGGGAACCAACGAGAGACTAGCTCTTGGTGTTGGGACAGGCACAGGTCACTCTATTTTCCCATCAGGAAGAAGAATTAACCACAGGCTCAGCCTGCCCCCCGGAACCAGAACAGGGCCTGAAGCCATCCTGCGCTTTTGCGGCCAGCTCCCAAAAAAGCGAGTTGTAAAATGGAGGTTCAGGGCACTGCAATTCACAAACCTGCAGAGTTATAAATGATAACTCTCGTCCACAAATATATTGAGGGAAGGCAAAGAAGAGGATTTGAAATCAAGGCAGAATTGCACGAAACAGATTTCAGGAGGTAGATACGAATCGCCTTTAAAGCACATGAAAAGCGGCAAAACGTTGACAATGATGCCCTTGGCCAAAAAGGGCGTATGCGTTTTTTCCTGAATATATTCAGGAAAAAACGCATACGCCCTTTTTGGTCAACCAAGCAACCTGGAAAGGCAAATCAGCGCTACAGAGAAGTCTCGCTTCCCATCGGTCAAAAGGGCCATGCTGAAAAAAGTGTCAAAACCAGAAATGCAGGACAGGCCATGGAGAAATGGGAGCCTTGCTACACTGATGGGCGGGATGTAAATTGCCAACAGCCACTCTGGAGAAGTGTACGGTGTGTCCTGAAACATCTGAAAAACACAGCTTAGAGAGCATAGGGCACTTCCACTCATGGGGGTATAAATTGGGAAAATGAAAAATCAGCAAGACACAAGCACCCCAAAGTTGAGGGCTGCTCTGTTGACAAGGACCTCCACTTCATTCCACCTTAAATATCCCAGGAAAGAGAAAAATGGATAAAGAAGTTGTGGTCCTTATGTACAATGGAATATCACTCAGCCATGAAATCAATGTCATAAGGTTAGTAGCAGCATGATGAGTGGATTTAGGTACGACGATTCTAAGTGAAATAAGTCACACAGAAAAGGACACTTCTCATAAGGTATCACTGATAGAGGGAATGTAAAAACCGTTACACTTGAACTGAATTATAAAACAGAACAGAGTCACACATGCAGAAAACACACTATGGCTGCTTAACGGGAAAGGTGAGGTGGGGTGATACATAAAACAAGGGTATCAAATTAGCTCAGATACCGTTCCATAAACCCAATATGTAGTAGACAAGACCTACTCCTTGCTCAGAGAACTGGACTCAACACGCCCTATTCACCGCACAAGAATATATCTGACTAGTAATAATCTTAAAACCTATGTATTGATATCTCTCTGTTAGTGTGTCAAGTGGGTGTAAAGCGGCATAAACACAGCCGTGAAAAGCAGCTATACCCCATTATGAAAATAAATTACTTTGAAAAACCCATGAAACAACGACAGTGAAAGAGATAGAAATTCTTACACAATGAGTTCAGGGGCTGTGATGCAACCTGGATTGACCATATCTAGACCCACAGCTGGATGAGACATAAGGGTGGACACTCTTGGGGCTGAGAGGTTTGGTGAGGTTGGGTGAGCAAACGCAGACCCTTTAAAGTAATACTGCGTGGTACCCATCGCATGGGTCCCAAATCTCCAGGTTCAAGGGCATCTTCCTACATCGAAAACATGCATGAGAAACCCAGAAGATGGTACACCGTGTGATGGGGAAAGGTTTCTAAAACGCACCTCATTTCTCATCTCCTTGTGCCCGGGTTCGCCATTCCAGCCGCTTTACTAGCAATCTCCCTACTTGGAGCATCAGCACCTTTAACCTCCTGTTCCGTACAGGTTGCAATTTGTCCTGAGGATGAACGGGAAGACGGGGAACCAACGAGAGACTAGCTCTTGGTGTTGGGACAGGCACAGGTCACTCTATTTTCCCATCAGGAAGAAGAATTAACCACAGGCTCAGCCTGCCCCCCGGAACCAGAACAGGGCCTGAAGCCATCCTGCGCTTTTGCGGCCAGCTCCCAAAAAAGCGAGTTGTAAAATGGAGGTTCAGGGCACTGCAATTCACAAACCTGCAGAGTTATAAATGATAACTCTCGTCCACAAATATATTGAGGGAAGGCAAAGAAGAGGATTTGAAATCAAGGCAGAATTGCACGAAACAGATTTCAGGAGGTAGATACGAATCGCCTTTAAAGCACATGAAAAGCGGCAAAACGTTGACAATGATGCCCTTGGCCAAAAAGGGCGTATGCGTTTTTTCCTGAATATATTCAGGAAAAAACGCATACGCCCTTTTTGGTCAACCAAGCAACCTGGAAAGGCAAATCAGCGCTACAGAGAAGTCTCGCTTCCCATCGGTCAAAAGGGCCATGCTGAAAAAAGTGTCAAAACCAGAAATGCAGGACAGGCCATGGAGAAATGGGAGCCTTGCTACACTGATGGGCGGGATGTAAATTGCCAACAGCCACTCTGGAGAAGTGTACGGTGTGTCCTGAAACATCTGAAAAACACAGCTTAGAGAGCATAGGGCACTTCCACTCATGGGGGTATAAATTGGGAAAATTAAAAATCAGCAAGACACAAGCACCCCAAAGTTGAGGGCTGCTCTGTTGACAAGGACCTCCACTTCATTCCACCTTAAATATCCCAGGAAAGAGAAAAATGGATAAAGAAGTTGTGGTCCTTATGTACAATGGAATATCACTCAGCCATGAAATCAATGTCATAAGGTTAGTAGCAGCATGATGAGTGGATTTAGGTACGACGATTCTAAGTGAAATAAGTCACACAGAAAAGGACACTTCTCATAAGGTATCACTGATAGAGGGAATGTAAAAACCGTTACACTTGAACTGAATTACAAAACAGAACAGAGTCACACATGCAGAAAACACACTATGGCTGCTTAACGGGAAAGGTGAGGTGGGGTGATACATAAAACAAGGGTATCAAATTAGCTCAGATACCGTTCCATAAACCCAATATGTAGTAGACAAGACCTACTCCTTGCTCAGAGAACTGGACTCAACACGCCCTATTCACCGCACAAGAATATATCTGACTAGTAATAATCTTAAAACCTATGTATTGATATCTCTCTGTTAGTGTGTCAAGTGGGTGTAAAGCGGCATAAACACAGCCGTGAAAAGCAGCTATACCCCATTATGAAAATAAATTACTTTGAAAAACCCATGAAACAACGACAGTGAAAGAGATAGAAATTCTTACACAATGAGTTCAGGGGCTGTGATGCAACCTGGATTGACCATATCTAGACCCACAGCTGGATGAGACATAAGGGTGGACACTCTTGGGGCTGAGAGGTTTGGTGAGGTTGGGTGAGCAAACGCAGACCCTTTAAAGTAATACTGCGTGGTACCCATCGCATGGGTCCCAAATCTCCAGGTTCAAGGGCATCTTCCTACATCGAAAACATGCATGAGAAACCCAGAAGATGGTACACCGTGTGATGGGGAAAGGTTTCTAAAACGCACCTCATTTCTCATCTCCTTGTGCCCGGGTTCGCCATTCCAGCCGCTTTACTAGCAATCTCCCTACTTGGAGCATCAGCACCTTTAACCTCCTGTTCCGTACAGGTTGCAATTTGTCCTGAGGATGAACGGGAAGACGGGGAACCAACGAGAGACTAGCTCTTGGTGTTGGGACAGGCACAGGTCACTCTATTTTCCCATCAGGAAGAAGAATTAACCACAGGCTCAGCCTGCCCCCCGGAACCAGAACAGGGCCTGAAGCCATCCTGCGCTTTTGCGGCCAGCTCCCAAAAAAGCGAGTTGTAAAATGGAGGTTCAGGGCACTGCAATTCACAAACCTGCAGAGTTATAAATGATAACTCTCGTCCACAAATATATTGAGGGAAGGCAAAGAAGAGGATTTGAAATCAAGGCAGAATTGCAGGAAACAGATTTCAGGAGGTAGATACGAATCGCCTTTAAAGCACATGAAAAGCGGCAAAACGTTGACAATGATGCCCTTGGCCAAAAAGGGCGTATGCGTTTTTTCCTGAATATATTCAGGAAAAAACGCATACGCCCTTTTTGGTCAACCAAGCAACCTGGAAAGGCAAATCAGCGCTACAGAGAAGTCTCGCTTCCCATCGGTCAAAAGGGCCATGCTGAAAAAAGTGTCAAAACCAGAAATGCAGGACAGGCCATGGAGAAATGGGAGCCTTGCTACACTGATGGGTGGGATGTAAATTGCCAACAGCCACTCTGGAGAAGTGTACGGTGTGTCCTGAAACATCTGAAAAACACAGCTTAGAGAGCATAGGGCACTTCCACTCATGGGGGTATAAATTGGGAAAATGAAAAATCAGCAAGACACAAGCACCCCAAAGTTGAGGGCTGCTCTGTTGACAAGGACCTCCACTTCATTCCACCTTAAATATCCCAGGAAAGAGAAAAATGGATAAAGAAGTTGTGGTCCTTATGTACAATGGAATATCACTCAGCCATGAAATCAATGTCATAATGTTAGTAGCAGCATGATGAGTGGATTTAGGTACGACGATTCTAAGTGAAATAAGTCAAACAGAAAAGGACACTTCTCATAAGGTATCACTTATAGAGGGAATGTAAAAACCGTTACACTTGAACTGAATTACAAAACAGAACAGAGTCACACATGCAGAAAACACACTATGGCTGCTTAACGGGAAAGGTGACGTGGGGTGATACATAAAACAAGGGTATCAAATTAGCTCAGATACCGTTCCATAAACCCAATATGTAGTAGACAAGACCAACTCCTTGCTCAGAGAACTGGACTGAACACGCCCTATTCACCGCACAAGAATATATCTGACTAGTAATAATCTTAAAACCTATGTATTGATATCTCTCTGTTAGTGTGTCAAGTGGGTGTAAAGCGGCATAAACACAGCCGTGAAAAGCAGCTAAACCCCATTATGAAAATAAATTACTTTGAAAAACCCATGAAACAACGACAGTGAAAGAGATAGAAATTCTTACACAATGAGTTCAGGGGCTGTGATGCAACCTGGATTGACCATATCTAGACCCACAGCTGGATGAGACATAAGGGTGGACACTCTTGGGGCTGAGAGGTTTGGTGAGGTTGGGTGAGCAAACGCAGACCCTTTAAAGTAATACTGCGTGGTACCCATCGCATGGGTCCCAAATCTCCAGGTTCAAGGGCATCTTCCTACATCGAAAACATGCATGAGAAACCCAGAAAATGGTACACCGTGTGATGGGGAAAGGTTTCTAAAACGCACCTCATTTCTCATCTCCTTGTGCCCGGGTTCGCCATTCCAGCTGCTTTACTAGCAATCTCCCTACTTGGAGCATCAGCACCTTTAACCTCCTGTTCCGTACAGGTTGCAATTTGTCCTGAGGATGAACGGGAAGACGGGGAACCAACGAGAGACTAGCTCTTGGTGTTGGGACAGGCACAGGTCACTCTATTTTCCCATCAGGAAGAAGAATTAACCACAGGCTCAGCCTGCCCCCCGGAACCAGAACAGGGCCTGAAGCCATCCTGCGCTTTTGCGGCCAGCTCCCAAAAAAGCGAGTTGTAAAATGGAGGTTCAGGGCACTGCAATTCACAAACCTGCAGAGTTATAAATGATAACTCTCGTCCACAAATATATTGAGGGAAGGCAAAGAAGAGGATTTGAAATCAAGGCAGAATTGCACGAAACAGATTTCAGGAGGTAGATACGAATCGCCTTTAAAGCACATGAAAAGCGGCAAAACGTTGACAATGATGCCCTTGGCCAAAAAGGGCGTATGCGTTTTTTCCTGAATATATTCAGGAAAAAACGCATACGCCCTTTTTGGCCAACCAAGCAACCTGGAAAGGCAAATCAGCGCTACAGAGAAGTCTCGCTTCCCATCGGTCAAAAGGGCCATGCTGAAAAAAGTGTCAAAACCAGAAATGCAGGACAGGCCATGGAGAAATGGGAGCCTTGCTACACTGATGGGCGGGATGTAAATTGCCAACAGCCACTCTGGAGAAGTGTACGGTGTGTCCTGAAACATCTGAAAAACACAGCTTAGAGAGCATAGGGCACTTCCACTCATGGGGGTATAAATTGGGAAAATGAAAAATCAGCAAGACACAAGCACCCCAAAGTTGAGGGCTGCTCTGTTGACAAGGACCTCCACTTCATTCCACCTTAAATATCCCAGGAAAGAGAAAAATGGATAAAGAAGTTGTGGTCCTTATGTACAATGGAATATCACTCAGCCATGAAATCAATGTCATAAGGTTAGTAGCAGCATGATGAGTGGATTTAGGTACGACGATTCTAAGTGAAATAAGTCACACAGAAAAGGACACTTCTCATAAGGTATCACTGATAGAGGGAATGTAAAAACCGTTACACTTGAACTGAATTACAAAACAGAACAGAGTCACACATGCAGAAAACACACTATGGCTGCTTAACGGGAAAGGTGAGGTGGGGTGATACATAAAACAAGGGTATCAAATTAGCTCAGATACCGTTCCATAAACCCAATATGTAGTAGACAAGACCTACTCCTTGCTCAGAGAACTGGACTCAACACGCCCTATTCACCGCACAAGAATATATCTGACTAGTAATAATTTTGAAACCTATGTATTGATATCTCTCTGTTAGTGTGTCAAGTGGGTGTAAAGCGGCATAAACACAGCCGTGAAAAGCAGCTATACCCCATTATGAAAATAAATTACTTTGAAAAACCCATGAAACAACGACAGTGAAAGAGATAGAAATTCTTACACAATGAGTTCAGGGGCTGTGATGCAACCTGGATTGACCATATCTAGACCCACAGCTGGATGAGACATAAGGGTGGACACTCTTGGGGCTGAGAGGTTTGGTGAGGTTGGGTGAGCAAACGCAGACCCTTTAAAGTAATACTGCGTGGTACCCATCGCATGGGTCCCAAATCTCCAGGTTCAAGGGCATCTTCCTACATCGAAAACATGCATGAGAAACCCAGAAGATGGTACACCGTGTGATGGGGAAAGGTTTCTAAAACGCACCTCATTTCTCATCTCCTTGTGCCCGGGTTCGCCATTCCAGCCGCTTTACTAGCAATCTCCCTACTTGGAGCATCAGCACCTTTAACCTCCTGTTCCGTACAGGTTGCAATTTGTCCTGAGGATGAACGGGAAGACGGGGAACCAACGAGAGACTAGCTCTTGGTGTTGGGACAGGCACAGGTCACTCTATTTTCCCATCAGGAAGAAGAATTAACCACAGGCTCAGCCTGCCCCCCGGAACCAGAACAGGGCCTGAAGCCATCCTGCGCTTTTGCGGCCAGCTCCCAAAAAAGCGAGTTGTAAAATGGAGGTTCAGGGCACTGCAATTCACAAACCTGCAGAGTTATAAATGATAACTCTCGTCCACAAATATATTGAGGGAAGGCAAAGAAGAGGATTTGAAATCAAGGCAGAATTGCACGAAACAGATTTCAGGAGGTAGATACGAATCGCCTTTAAAGCACATGAAAAGCGGCAAAACGTTGACAATGATGCCCTTGGCCAAAAAGGGCGTATGCGTTTTTTCCTGAATATATTCAGGAAAAAACGCATACGCCCTTTTTGGTCAACCAAGCAACCTGGAAAGGCAAATCAGCGCTACAGAGAAGTCTCGCTTCCCATCGGTCAAAAGGGCCATGCTGAAAAAAGTGTCAAAACCAGAAATGCAGGACAGGCCATGGAGAAATGGGATCCTTGCTACACTGATGGGCGGGATGTAAATTGCCAACAGCCACTCTGGAGAAGTGTACGGTGTGTCCTGAAACATCTGAAAAACACAGCTTAGAGAGCATAGGGCACTTCCACTCATGGGGGTATAAATTGGGAAAATGAAAAATCAGCAAGACACAAGCACCCCAAAGTTGAGGGCTGCTCTGTTGACAAGGACCTCCACTTCATTCCACCTTAAATATCCCAGGAAAGAGAAAAATGGATAAAGAAGTTGTGGTCCTTATGTACAATGGAATATCACTCAGCCATGAAATCAATGTCATAATGTTAGTAGCAGCATGATGAGTGGATTTAGGTACGACGATTCTAAGTGAAATAAGTCAAACAGAAAAGGACACTTCTCATAAGGTATCACTTATAGAGGGAATGTAAAAACCGTTACACTTGAACTGAATTACAAAACAGAACAGAGTCACACATGCAGAAAACACACTATGGCTGCTTAACGGGAAAGGTGACGTGGGGTGATACATAAAACAAGGGTATCAAATTAGCTCAGATACCGTTCCATAAACCCAATATGTAGTAGACAAGACCAACTCCTTGCTCAGAGAACTGGACTGAACACGCCCTATTCACCGCACAAGAATATATCTGACTAGTAATAATCTTAAAACCTATGTATTGATATCTCTCTGTTAGTGTGTCAAGTGGGTGTAAAGCGGCATAAACACAGCCGTGAAAAGCAGCTAAACCCCATTATGAAAATAAATTACTTTGAAAAACCCATGAAACAACGACAGTGAAAGAGATAGAAATTCTTACACAATGAGTTCAGGGGCTGTGATGCAACCTGGATTGACCATATCTAGACCCACAGCTGGATGAGACATAAGGGTGGACACTCTTGGGGCTGAGAGGTTTGGTGAGGTTGGGTGAGCAAACGCAGACCCTTTAAAGTAATACTGCGTGGTACCCATCGCATGGGTCCCAAATCTCCAGGTTCAAGGGCATCTTCCTACATCGAAAACATGCATGAGAAACCCAGAAAATGGTACACCGTGTGATGGGGAAAGGTTTCTAAAACGCACCTCATTTCTCATCTCCTTGTGCCCGGGTTCGCCATTCCAGCTGCTTTACTAGCAATCTCCCTACTTGGAGCATCAGCACCTTTAACCTCCTGTTCCGTACAGGTTGCAATTTGTCCTGAGGATGAACGGGAAGACGGGGAACCAACGAGAGACTAGCTCTTGGTGTTGGGACAGGCACAGGTCACTCTATTTTCCCATCAGGAAGAAGAATTAACCACAGGCTCAGCCTGCCCCCCGGAACCAGAACAGGGCCTGAAGCCATCCTGCGCTTTTGCGGCCAGCTCCCAAAAAAGCGAGTTGTAAAATGGAGGTTCAGGGCACTGCAATTCACAAACCTGCAGAGTTATAAATGATAACTCTCGTCCACAAATATATTGAGGGAAGGCAAAGAAGAGGATTTGAAATCAAGGCAGAATTGCACGAAACAGATTTCAGGAGGTAGATACGAATCGCCTTTAAAGCACATGAAAAGCGGCAAAACGTTGACAATGATGCCCTTGGCCAAAAAGGGCGTATGCGTTTTTTCCTGAATATATTCAGGAAAAAACGCATACGCCCTTTTTGGCCAACCAAGCAACCTGGAAAGGCAAATCAGCGCTACAGAGAAGTCTCGCTTCCCATCGGTCAAAAGGGCCATGCTGAAAAAAGTGTCAAAACCAGAAATGCAGGACAGGCCATGGAGAAATGGGAGCCTTGCTACACTGATGGGCGGGATGTAAATTGCCAACAGCCACTCTGGAGAAGTGTACGGTGTGTCCTGAAACATCTGAAAAACACAGCTTAGAGAGCATAGGGCACTTCCACTCATGGGGGTATAAATTGGGAAAATGAAAAATCAGCAAGACACAAGCACCGCAAAGTTGAGGGCTGCTCTGTTGACAAGGACCTCCACTTCATTCCACCTTAAATATCCCAGGAAAGAGAAAAATGGATAAAGAAGTTGTGGTCCTTATGTACAATGGAATATCACTCAGCCAGGAAATCAATGTCATAAGGTTAGTAGCAGCATGATGAGTGGATTTAGGTACGACGATTCTAAGTGAAATAAGTCACACAGAAAAGGACACTTCTCATAAGGTATCACTGATAGAGGGAATGTAAAAACCGTTACACTTGAACTGAATTACAAAACAGAACAGAGTCACACATGCAGAAAACAGACTATGGCTGCTTAACGGGAAAGGTGAGGTGGGGTGATACATAAAACAAGGGTATCAAATTAGCTCAGATACCGTTCCATAAACCCAATATGTAGTAGACAAGACCAACTCCTTGCTCAGAGAACTGTACTCAACACGCCCTATTCACCGCACAAGAATATATCTGACTAGTAATAATCTTAAAACCTATGTATTGATATCTCTCTGTTAGTGTGTCAAGTGGGTGTAAAGCGGCATAAACACAGCCGTGAAAAGCAGCTAAACCCCATTATGAAAATAAATTACTTTGAAAAACCCATGAAACAACGACAGTGAAAGAGATAGAAATTCTTACACAATGAGTTCAGGGGCTGTGATGCAACCTGGATTGACCATATCTAGACCCACAGCTGGATGAGACATAAGGGTGGACACTCTTGGGGCTGAGAGGTTTGGTGAGGTTGGGTGAGCAAACGCAGACCCTTTAAAGTAATACTGCGTGGTACCCATCGCATGGGTCCCAAATCTCCAGGTTCAAGGGCATCTTCCTACATCGAAAACATGCATGAGAAACCCAGAAGATGGTACACTGTGTGATGGGGAAAGGTTTCTAAAACGCACCTCATTTCTCATCTCCTTGTGCCCGGGTTCGCCATTCCAGCCACTTTACTAGCAATCTCCCTACTTGGAGCATCAGCACCTTTAACCTCCTGTTCCGTACAGGTTGCAATTTGTCCTGAGGATGAACGGGAAGACGGGGAACCAACGAGAGACTAGCTCTTGGTGTTGGGACAGGCACAGGTCACTCTATTTTCCCATCAGGAAGAAGAATTAACCACAGGCTCAGCCTGCCCCCCGGAACCAGAACAGGGCCTGAAGCCATCCTGCGCTTTTGCGGCCAGCTCCCAAAAAAGCGAGTTGTAAAATGGAGGTTCAGGGCACTGCAATTCACAAACCTGCAGAGTTATAAATGATAACTCTCGTCCACAAATATATTGAGGGAAGGCAAAGAAGAGGATTTGAAATCAAGGCAGAATTGCACGAAACAGATTTCAGGAGGTAGATACGAATCGCCTTTAAAGCACATGAAAAGCGGCAAAACGTTGACAATGATGCCCTTGGCCAAAAAGGGCGTATGCGTTTTTTCCTGAATATATTCAGGAAAAAACGCATACGCCCTTTTTGGCCAAACAAGCAACCTGGAAAGGCAAATCAGCGCTACAGAGAAGTCTCGCTTCCCATCGGTCAAAAGGGCCATGCTGAAAAAAGTGTCAAAACCAGAAATGCAGGACAGGCCATGGAGAAATGGGAGCCTTGCTACACTGATGGGCGGGATGTAAATTGCCAACAGCCACTCTGGAGAAGTGTACGGTGTGTCCTGAAACATCTGAAAAACACAGCTTAGAGAGCATAGGGCACTTCCACTCATGGGGGTATAAATTGGGAAAATGAAAAATCAGCAAGACACAAGCACCCCAAAGTTGAGGGCTGCTCTGTTGACAAGGACCTCCACTTCATTCCACCTTAAATATCCCAGGAAAGAGAAAAATGGATAAAGAAGTTGTGGTCCTTATGTACAATGGAATATCACTCAGCCATGAAATCAATGTCATAAGGTTAGTAGCAGCATGATGAGTGGATTTAGGTACGACGATTCTAAGTGAAATAAGTCACACAGAAAAGGACACTTCTCATAAGGTATCACTTATAGAGGGAATGTAAAAACCGTTACACTTGAACTGAATTACAAAACAGAACAGAGTCACACATGCAGAAAACACACTATGGCTGCTTAACGGGAAAGGTGAGGTGGGGTGATACATAAAACAAGGGTATCAAATTAGCTCAGATACCGTTCCATAAACCCAATATGTAGTAGACAAGACCTACTCCTTGCTCAGAGAACTGGACTCAACACGCCCTATTCACCGCACAAGAATATATCTGACTAGTAATAATCTTAAAACCTATGTATTGATATCTCTCTGTTAGTGTGTCAAGTGGGTGTAAAGCGGCATAAACACAGCCGTGAAAAGCAGCTAAACCCCATTATGAAAATAAATTACTTTGAAAAACCCATGAAACAACGACAGTGAAAGAGATAGAAATTCTTACACAATGAGTTCAGGGGCTGTGATGCAACCTGGATTGACCATATCTAGACCCACAGCTGGATGAGACATAAGGGTGGACACTCTTGGGGCTGAGAGGTTTGGTGAGGTTGGGTGAGCAAACGCAGACCCTTTAAAGTAATACTGCGTGGTACCCATCGCATGGGTCCCAAATCTCCAGGTTCAAGGGCATCTTCCTACATCGAAAACATGCATGAGAAACCCAGAAGATGGTACACCGTGTGATGGGGAAAGGTTTCTAAAACGCACCTCATTTCTCATCTCCTTGTGCCCGGGTTCGCCATTCCAGCCACTTTACTAGCAATCTCCCTACTTGGAGCATCAGCACCTTTAACCTCCTGTTCCGTACAGGTTGCAATTTGACCTGAGGATGAACGGGAAGATGTGGAACCAACGAGAGACTAGCTCTTGGTGTTGGGACAGGCACAGGTCACTCTATTTTCCCATCAGGAAGAAGAATTAACCACAGGCTCAGCCTGCCCCCCGGAACCAGAACAGGGCCTGAAGCCATCCTGCGCTTTTGCGGCCAGCTCCCAAAAAAGCGAGTTGTAAAATGGAGGTTCAGGGCACTGCAATTCACAAACCTGCAGAGTTATAAATGATAACTCTCGTCCACAAATATATTGAGGGAAGGCAAAGAAGAGGATTTGAAATCAAGGCAGAATTGCAGGAAACAGATTTCAGGAGGTAGATACGAATCGCCTTTAAAGCACATGAAAAGCGGCAAAACGTTGACAATGATGCCCTTGGCCAAAAAGGGCGTATGCGTTTTTTCCTGAATATATTCAGGAAAAAACGCATACGCCCTTTTTGGCCAACCAAGCAACCTGGAAAGGCAAATCAGCGCTACAGAGAAGTCTCGCTTCCCATCGGTCAAAAGGGCCATGCTGAAAAAAGTGTCAAAACCAGAAATGCAGGACAGGCCATGGAGAAATGGGAGCCTTGCTACACTGATGGGCGGGATGTAAATTGCCAACAGCCACTCTGGAGAAGTGTACGGTGTGTCCTGAAACATCTGAAAAACACAGCTTAGAGAGCATAGGGCACTTCCACTCATGGGGGTATAAATTGGGAAAATGAAAAATCAGCAAGACACAAGCACCCCAAAGTTGAGGGCTGCTCTGTTGACAAGGACCTCCACTTCATTCCACCTTAAATATCCCAGGAAAGAGAAAAATGGATAAAGAAGTTGTGGTCCATATGTACAATGGAATATCACTCAGCCATGAAATCAATGTCATAATGTTAGTAGCAGCATGATGAGTGGATTTAGGTACGACGATTCTAAGTGAAATAAGTCACACAGAAAAGGACACTTCTCATAAGGTATCACTTATAGAGGGAATGTAAAAACCGTTACACTTGAACTGAATTACAAAACAGAACAGAGTCACACATGCAGAAAACACACTATGGCTGCTTAACGGGAAAGGTGAGGTGGGGTGATACATAAAACAAGGGTATCAAATTACCTCAGATACCGTTCCATAAACCCAATATGTAGTAGACAAGACCTACTCCTTGCTCAGAGAACTGGACTCAACACGCCCTATTCACCGCACAAGAATATATCTGACTAGTAATAATCTTAAAACCTATGTATTGATATCTCTCTGTTAGTGTGTCAAGTGGGTGTAAAGCGGCATAAACACAGCCGTGAAAAGCAGCTATACCCCATTATGAAAATAAATTACTTTGAAAAACCCATGAAACAACGACAGTGAAAGAGATAGAAATTCTTACACAATGAGTTCAGGGGCTGTGATGCAACCTGGATTGACCATATCTAGACCCACAGCTGGATGAGACATAAGGGTGGACACTCTTGGGGCTGAGAGGTTTGGTGAGGTTGGGTGAGCAAACGCAGACCCTTTAAAGTAATACTGCGTGGTACCCATCGCATGGGTCCCAAATCTCCAGGTTCAAGGGCATCTTCCTACATCGAAAACATGCATGAGAAACCCAGAAGATGGTACACCGTGTGATGGGGAAAGGTTTCTAAAACGCACCTCATTTCTCATCTCCTTGTGCCCGGGTTCGCCATTCCAGCTGCTTTACTAGCAATCTCCCTACTTGGAGCATCAGCACCTTTAACCTCCTGTTCCGTACAGGTTGCAATTTGTCCTGAGGATGAACGGGAAGACGGGGAACCAACGAGAGACTAGCTCTTGGTGTTGGGACAGGCACAGGTCACTCTATTTTCCCATCAGGAAGAAGAATTAACCACAGGCTCAGCCTGCCCCCCGGAACCAGAACAGGGCCTGAAGCCATCCTGCGCTTTTGCGGCCAGCTCCCAAAAAAGTGAGTTGTAAAATGGAGGTTCAGGGCACTGCAATTCACAAACCTGCAGAGTTATAAATGATAACTCTCGTCCACAAATATATTGAGGGAAGGCAAAGAAGAGGATTTGAAATCAAGGCAGAATTGCACGAAACAGATTTCAGGAGGTAGATACGAATCGCCTTTAAAGCACATGAAAAGCGGCAAAACGTTGACAATGATGCCCTTGGCCAAAAAGGGCGTATGCGTTTTTTCCTGAATATATTCAGGAAAAAACGCATACGCCCTTTTTGGCCAACCAAGCAACCTGGAAAGGCAAATCAGCGCTACAGAGAAGTCTCGCTTCCCATCGGTCAAAAGGGCCATGCTGAAAAAAGTGTCAAAACCAGAAATGCAGGACAGGCCATGGAGAAATGGGAGCCTTGCTACACTGATGGGCGGGATGTAAATTGCCAACAGCCACTCTGGAGAAGTGTACGGTGTGTCCTGAAACATCTGAAAAACACAGCTTAGAGAGCATAGGGCACTTCCACTCATGGGGGTATAAATTGGGAAAATGAAAAATCAGCAAGACACAAGCACCCCAAAGTTGAGGGCTGCTCTGTTGACAAGAACCTCCACTTCATTCCACCTTAAATATCCCAGGAAAGAGAAAAATGGATAAAGAAGTTGTGGTCCTTATGTACAATGGAATATCACTCAGCCATGAAATCAATGTCATAATGTTAGTAGCAGCATGATGAGTGGATTTAGGTACGACGATTCTAAGTGAAATAAGTCACACAGAAAAGGACACTTCTCATAAGGTATCACTTATAGAGGGAATGTAAAAACCGTTACATTTGAACTGAATTACAAAACAGAACAGAGTCACACATGCAGAAAAGAGACTATGGCTGCTTAACGGGAAAGGTGAGGTGGGGTGATACATAAAACAAGGGTATCAAATTAGCTCAGATACCGTTCCATAAACCCAATATGTAGTAGACAAGACCAACTCCTTGCTCAGAGAACTGTACTCAACACGCCCTATTCACCGCACAAGAATATATCTGACTAGTAATAATCTTAAAACCTATGTATTGATATCTCTCTGTTAGTGTGTCAAGTGGGTGTAAAGCGGCATAAACACAGCCGTGAAAAGCAGCTAAACCCCATTATGAAAATAAATTACTTTGAAAAACCCATGAAACAACGACAGTGAAAGAGATAGAAATTCTTACACAATGAGTTCAGGGGCTGTGATGCAACCTGGATTGACCATATCTAGACCCACAGCTGGATGAGACATAAGGGTGGACACTCTTGGGGCTGAGAGGTTTGGTGAGGTTGGGTGAGCAAACGCAGACCCTTTAAAGTAATACTGCGTGGTACCCATCGCATGGGTCCCAAATCTCCAGGTTCAAGGGCATCTTCCTACATCGAAAACATGCATGAGAAACCCAGAAGATGGTACACCGTGTGATGGGGAAAGGTTTCTAAAACGCACCTCATTTCTCATCTCCTTGTGCCCGGGGTCGCCATTCCAGCCGCTTTACTAACAATCTCCCTACTTGGAGCATCAGCACCTTTAACCTCCTGTTCCGTACAGGTTGCAATTTGTCCTGAGGCTGAACGGGAAGATGGGGAACCAGTGAGAGACTACCTCTTGTTGTTGGGACAGGAACAGGTCACTCTATTTTCCCATCAGGAAGAAGAATTAACCACAGGCTCATCCTCCCCCCCCCCCCCCGGAACCAGAACAAGGCCTGAAGCCATCCTGCGCTTTTGCGGCCAGCTCCCAAAAAAGCGAGTTGTAAAATGGAGCTTCAGGGCACTGCAATTCACAAACCTGCAGAGTTATAAATGATAACTCTCGTCCACAAATATATTGAGGGAAGGCAAAGAAGAGGATTTGAAATCAAGGCAGAATTGCAGGAAACAGATTTCAGGAGGTAGATTCGAATCGCCTTTAAAGCACATGAAAAGCGGCAAAACGCTGACAATGATGCCCTTGGCCAAAAAGGGCGTATGCGTTTTTTCCTGAATATATTCAGGAAAAAACGCATACGCCCTTTCTGGCCCACCAAGCAACCTGGAAAGGCAAATCAGCACTACAAAGAAGACTCGCTACCCATCGGTCAAAAGGGCCATGCTGAAAAAAGTGTCAAAACCAGAAATGCAGGACAGGCCATGGAGAAATGGGAGCCTTGCTACACTGATGGGCAGGATGTAAATTGCCAACAGCCACTCTGGAGAAGTGTACGGTGTGTCCTGAAACATCTAAAAAACACAGCTTAGAGAGCATAGGGCACTTCCACTCATGGGGGTATAAATTGGGAAAATGAAAAATCAGCAAGACACAAGCACCCCAAAGTTTAGGGCTGCTCTGTTGACAAGGACCTCCACTTCATTCCACCTTCAATATCCCAGGAAAGAGAAAAATGGATACAGAAGTTGTGGTCCTTATGTACAATGGAATATCACTCAGCCATGAAATCAATCTCATAAGGCTAGTAGCAGCATGATGAGTGGATTTAGGTACGACGATTCTAAGTGAAATAAGTCACACAGAAAAGGACACTTCTCATAAGGTATCACTTATAGAGGGAATGTAAAAACCGTTACACTTGAACTGAATTACAAAACAGAACAGAGTCACACATGCAGAAAACACACTATGGCTGCTTAAAGGGAAAGGTGAGGTGGGGTGATACATAAAACAAGGGTTTCAAATTAGCTCAGATACCGTTCCATAAACCCAATATGTAATAGACAAGACCTACTCCTTGCTCAGAGAACTGGACTCAACACACCCTATTCACCACACAAGAATATATCTGACTAGTAATAATCTTAAAACCTATGTATTGATATCTCTCTGTTAGTGTGTCAAGTGGGTATAAAGCAGCATAAACACAGCAGTGAAAAGCAGCTAAACCCAATTATAAAAATAAATTACTTCGAAAAACCCATGAAACAAAGACAGTGAAAGAGAGAGAAATTCTTACACAATGCGTTCAGGGGCTGTGATGCAACCTGGATTGACCATATCTAGACCCACAGCTGGATGAGTCATAAGGGTGGACACTCTTGGGGCTGAGAGGTTTGGTGAGGTTGGGTGAGCAAACGCAGACCCTTTAAAGTAATACTGCGTGGTACCCATCCCATGGGTCCCAAATCTCCAGGTTCAAGGGCATCTTCCTACATCGAAAACATGCACGAGAAACCCAGAAGATGGTACACCGTGTGAAGGGGAAAAATATCTAAAACGCACCTCATTTCTCATCTCCTTGTGCCCGGGTTCTCCATTCCAGCCGCTTTACTAGCAATCTCCTTATTTGGAGCATCAGCACCTTTAACCTCCTGTACCGTGCAGGTTGCAATTTGTCCTGAGGATGAACGGGAAGACGGGGAACCAGTGAGAGACTAGCTCTTGGTGTTGGGACAGGCACAGGTCACTCTATTTTCCCATCAGGAAGAAGAATTAACCACAGGCTCATCATCCCCCCCGGAACCAGAACAGGGCCTGAAGCCATCCAGCGCTTTTGCGGCCAGCTCCCAAAAAAGCGAGTTGTAAAATGGAGCTTCAGGGCACTGCAATTCACAAACCTGCAGAGTTATAAATGATAACTCTCGTCCACAAATATATTGAGGGAAGGCAAAGAAGAGGATTTGAAATCAAGGCAGAATTGCAGGAAACAGATTTCAGGAGGTAGATTCGAATCGCCTTTAAAGCACATGAAAAGCGGCAAAACGTTGACAATGATGCCCTTGGCTAAAAATGGCGTATGCGTTTTTTCCTGAATATATTCAGGAAAAAACGCATACGCCCTTTTTGGCCAACCAAGCAACCTGGAAAGGCAAATCAGCGCTACATAGAAGACTCGCTACCCATCGGTCAAAAGGGCCATGCTGAAAAAAGTCTCAAAACCAGAAATGCGGGACAGGCCATGGAGAAATGGGAGCCTTGCTACACTGATGGGCGGGATGTAAATTGCCAACAGCCACTCTGGAGAAGTGTACGGTGTGTCTTGAAACATCTAAAAAACACAGCTTAGAGAGCATAGGGCACTTCCACTCATGGGGGTATAAATTGGGAAAATGAAAAATCAGCAAGACACAAGCACCCCAAAGTTTAGGGCTGCTCTGTTGACAAGGACCTCCACTTCATTCCACCTTCAATATCCCAGGAAAGAGAAAAATGGATAAAGAAGTTGTGGTCCTTATGTACAATGGAATATCACTCAGCCATGAAACCAATGTCATAAGGTTAGTAGCAGCATGATGAGTGGATTTAGGTACGACGATTCTAAGTGAAATAAGTCACACAGAAAAGGACACTTCTCATAAGGTATCACTTATAGAGGGAATGTAAAAACCGTTACACTTGAACTGAATTACAAAACAGAACAGAGTCACACATGCAGAAAACACACTATGGCTGCTTAACGGGAAAGGTGAGGTGGGGTGATACATAAAACAAGGGTATCAAATTAGCTCAGATACCGTTCCATAAACCCAATATGTAGTAGACAAGACCTACTCCTTGCTCAGAGAACTGGACTCAACACGCCCTATTCACCGCACAAGAATATATCTGACTAGTAATAATCTTAAAACCTATGTATTGATATCTGTCTGTTAGTGTGTCAAGTGGGTGTAAAGCGGCATAAACACAGCCGTGAAAAGCAGCTATACCCCATTATGAAAATAAATTACTTTGAAAAACCCATGAAACAATGACAGTGAAAGAGATAGAAATACTTACACAATGAGTTCAGGGGCTGTGATGCAACCTGGATTGACCATATCTAGACCCACAGCTGGATGAGACATAAGGGTGGACACTCTTGGGGCTGAGAGGTTTGGTGAGGTTGGGTGAGCAAACGCAGACCCTTTAAAGTAATACTGTGTGGTACCCATCGCATGGGTCCCAAATCTCCAGGTTCAAGGGCATCTTCCTACATCGAAAACATGCATGAGAAACCCAGAAGATGGTACACCGTGTGATGGGGAAAGGTTTCTAAAACGCACCTCATTTCTCATCTCCTTGTGCCCGGGTTCGCCATTCCAGCTGCTTTACTAGCAATCTCCCTACTTGGAGCATCAGCACCTTTAACCTCCTGTTCCGTACAGGTTGCAATTTGTCCTGAGGATGAACGGGAAGACGGGGAACCAACGAGAGACTAGCTCTTGGTGTTGGGACAGGCACAGGTCACTCTATTTTCCCATCAGGAAGAAGAATTAACCACAGGCTCAGCCTGCCCCCCGGAACCAGAACAGGGCCTGAAGCCATCCTGCGCTTTTGCGGCCAGCTCCCAAAAAAGCGAGTTGTAAAATGGAGGTTCAGGGCACTTCAATTCACAAACCTGCAGAGTTATAAATGATAACTCTCGTCCACAAATATATTGAGGGAAGGCAAAGAAGCGGATTTGAAATCAAGGCAGAATTGCACGAAACAGATTTCAGGAGGTAGATACGAATCGCCTTTAAAGCACATGAAAAGCGGCAAAACGTTGACAATGATGCCCTTGGCCAAAAAGGGCGTATGCGTTTTTTCCTGAATATATTCAGGAAAAAACGCATACGCCCTTTTTGGTCAACCAAGCAACCTGGAAAGGCAAATCAGCGCTACAGAGAAGTCTCGCTTCCCATCGGTCAAAAGGGCCATGCTGAAAAAAGTGTCAAAACCAGAAATGCAGGACAGACCATGGAGAAATGGGAGCCTTGCTACACTGATGGGCGGGATGTAAATTGCCAACAGCCACTCTGGAGAAGTGTACGGTGTGTCCTGAAACATCTGAAAAACACAGCTTAGAGAGCATAGGGCACTTCCACTCATGGGGGTATAAATTGGGAAAATGAAAAATCAGCAAGACACAAGCACCCCAAAGTTGAGGGCTGCTCTGTTGACAAGGACCTCCACTTCATTCCACCTTAAATATCCCAGGAAAGAGAAAAATGGATAAAGAAGTTGTGGTCCTTATGTACAATGGAATATCACTCAGCCATGAAATCAATGTCATAAGGTTAGTAGCAGCATGATGAGTGGATTTAGGTACGACGATTCTAAGTGAAATAAGTCAAACAGAAAAGGACACTTCTCATAAGGTATCACTTATAGAGGGAATGTAAAAACCGTTACACTTGAACTGAATTACAAAACAGAACAGAGTCACACATGCAGAAAACACACTATGGCTGCTTAACGGGAAAGGTGAGGTGGGGTGATACATAAAACAAGGGTATCAAATTAGCTCAGATACCGTTCCATAAACCCAATATGTAGTAGACAAGACCAACTCCTTGCTCAGAGAACTGTACTCAACACGCCCTATTCACCGCACAAGAATATATCTGACTAGTAATAATCTTAAAACCTATGTATTGATATCTCTCTGTTAGTGTGTCAAGTGGGTGTAAAGCGGCATAAACACAGCCGTGAAAAGCAGCTAAACCCCATTATGAAAATAAATTACTTTGAAAAACCCATGAAACAACGACAGTGAAAGAGATAGAAATTCTTACACAATGAGTTCAGGGGCTGTGATGCAACCTGGATTGACCATATCTAGACCCACAGCTAGATGAGACATAAGGGTGGACATTCTTGGGGCTGAGAGGTTTGGTGAGGTTGGGTGAGCAAACGCAGACCCTTTAAAGTAATACTGCGTGGTACCCATCGCATGGGTCCCAAATCTCCAGGTTCAAGGGCATCTTCCTACATCGAAAACATGCATGAGAAACCCAGAAGATGGTACACCGTGTGATGGGGAAAGGTTTCTAAAACGCACCTCATTTCTCATCTCCTTGTGCCCGGGGTCGCCATTCCAGCCGCTTTACTAACAATCTCCCTACTTGGAGCATCAGCACCTTTAACCTCCTGTTCCGTACAGGTTGCAATTTGTCCTGAGGCTGAACGGGAAGATGGGGAACCAGTGAGAGACTACCTCTTGTTGTTGGGACAGGAACAGGTCACTCTATTTTCCCATCAGGAAGAAGAATTAACCACAGGCTCATCCTCCCCCCCCCCCCCGGAACCAGAACATGGCCTGAAGCCATCCTGCGCTTTTGCGGCCAGCTCCCAAAAAAGCGAGTTGTAAAATGGAGCTTCAGGGCACTGCAATTCACAAACCTGCAGAGTTATAAATGATAACTCTCGTCCACAAATATATTGAGGGAAGGCAAAGAAGAGGATTTGAAATCAAGGCAGAATTGCAGGAAACAGATTTCAGGAGGTAGATTCGAATCGCCTTTAAAGCACATGAAAAGCGGCAAAACGCTGACAATGATGCCCTTGGCCAAAAAGGGCGTATGCGTTTTTTCCTGAATATATTCAGGAAAAAACGCATACGCCCTTTCTGGCCCACCAAGCAACCTGGAAAGGCAAATCAGCACTACAAAGAAGACTCGCTACCCATCGGTCAAAAGGGCCATGCTGAAAAAAGTGTCAAAACCAGAAATGCAGGACAGGCCATGGAGAAATGGGAGCCTTGCTACACTGATGGGCAGGATGTAAATTGCCAACAGCCACTCTGGAGAAGTGTACGGTGTGTCCTGAAACATCTAAAAAACACAGCTTAGAGAGCATAGGGCACTTCCACTCATGGGGGTATAAATTGGGAAAATGAAAAATCAGCAAGACACAAGCACCCCAAAGTTTAGGGCTGCTCTGTTGACAAGGACCTCCACTTCATTCCACCTTCAATATCCCAGGAAAGAGAAAAATGGATACAGAAGTTGTGGTCCTTATGTACAATGGAATATCACTCAGCCATGAAATCAATCTCATAAGGCTAGTAGCAGCATGATGAGTGGATTTAGGTACGACGATTCTAAGTGAAATAAGTCACACAGAAAAGGACACTTCTCATAAGGTATCACTTATAGAGGGAATGTAAAAACCGTTACACTTGAACTGAATTACAAAACAGAACAGAGTCACACATGCAGAAAACACACTATGGCTGCTTAAAGGGAAAGGTGAGGTGGGGTGATACATAAAACAAGGGTTTCAAATTAGCTCAGATACCGTTCCATAAACCCAATATGTAGTAGACAAGACCTACTCCTTGCTCAGAGAACTGGACTCAACACGCCCTATTCACCACACAAGAATATATCTGACTAGTAATAATCTTAAAACCTATGTATTGATATCTCTCTGTTAGTGTGTCAAGTGGGTATAAAGCAGCATAAACACAGCAGTGAAAAGCAGCTAAACCCAATTATAAAAATAAATTACTTCGAAAAACCCATGAAACAAAGACAGTGAAAGAGAGAGAAATTCTTACACAATGCGTTCAGGGGCTGTGATGCAACCTGGATTGACCATATCTAGACCCACAGCTGGATGAGTCATAAGGGTGGACACTCTTGGGGCTGAGAGGTTTGGTGAGGTTGGGTGAGCAAACGCAGACCCTTTAAAGTAATACTGCGTGGTACCCATCCATTGGGTCCCAAATCTCCAGGTTCAAGGGCATCTTCCTACATCGAAAACATGCACGAGAAACCCAGAAGATGGTACACCGTGTGAAGGGGAAAAATATCTAAAACGCACCTCATTTCTCATCTCCTTGTGCCCGGGTTCTCCATTCCAGCCGCTTTACTAGCAATCTCCTTATTTGGAGCATCAGCACCTTTAACCTCCTGTACCGTGCAGGTTGCAATTTGTCCTGAGGATGAACGGGAAGACGGGGAACCAGTGAGAGACTAGCTCTTGGTGTTGGGACAGGCACAGGTCACTCTATTTTCCCATCAGGAAGAAGAATTAACCACAGGCTCATCATCCCCCCCGGAACCAGAACAGGGCCTGAAGCCATCCTGCGCTTTTGCGGCCAGCTCCCAAAAAAGCGAGTTGTAAAATGGAGCTTCAGGGCACTGCAATTGACAAACCTGCAGAGTTATAAATGATAACTCTCGTCCACAAATATATTGAGGGAAGGCAAAGAAGAGGATTTGAAATCAAGGCAGAATTGCAGGAAACAGATTTCAGGAGGTAGATACGAATCGCCTTTAAAGCACATGAAAAGCGGCAAAACGTTGACAATGATGCCCTTGGCCAAAAAGGGCGTATGCGTTTTTTCCTGAATATATTCAGGAAAAAACGCATACGCCCTTTTTGGCCAACCAAGCAACCTGGAAAGGCAAATCAGCGCTACAGAGAAGTCTCGCTTCCCATCGGTCAAAAGGGCCATGCTGAAAAAAGTGTCAAAACCAGAAATGCAGGACAGGCCATGGAGAAATGGGAGCCTTGCTACACTGATGGGCGGGATGTAAATTGCCAACAGCCACTCTGGAGAAGTGTACGGTGTGTCCTGAAACATCTGAAAAACACAGCTTAGAGAGCATAGGGCACTTCCACTCATGGGGGTATAAATTGGGAAAATGAAAAATCAGCAAGACACAAGCACCCCAAAGTTGAGGGCTGCTCTGTTGACAAGGACCTCCACTTCATTCCACCTTAAATATCCCAGGAAAGAGAAAAATGGATAAAGAAGTTGTGGTCCTTATGTACAATGGAATATCACTCAGCCATGAAATCGATGTCATAAGGCTAGTAGCAGCATGATGAGTGGATTTAGGTACGACGATTCTAAGTGAAATAAGTCACACAGAAAAGGACACTTCTCATAAGGTATCACTTATAGAGGGAATGTAAAAACCGTTACACTTGAACTGAATTACAAAACAGAACAGAGTCACACATGCAGAAAACACACTATGGCTGCTTAACGGGAAAGGTGAGGTGGGGTGATACATAAAACAAGGGTATCAAATTAGCTCAGATACCGTTCCATAAACCCAATATGTAGTAGACAAGACCTACTCCTTGCTCAGAGAACTGGACTCAACACGCCCTATTCACCGCACAAGAATATATCTGACTAGTAATAATCTTAAAACCTATGTATTGATATCTGTCTGTTAGTGTGTCAAGTGGGTGTAAAGCGGCATAAACACAGCCGTGAAAAGCAGCTATACCCCATTATGAAAATAAATTACTTTGAAAAACCCATGAAACAATGACAGTGAAAGAGATAGAAATACTTACACAATGAGTTCAGGGGCTGTGATGCAACCTGGATTGACCATATCTAGACCCACAGCTGGATGAGACATAAGGGTGGACACTCTTGGGGCTGAGAGGTTTGGTGAGGTTGGGTGAGCAAACGCAGACCCTTTAAAGTAATACTGTGTGGTACCCATCGCATGGGTCCCAAATCTCCAGGTTCAAGGGCATCTTCCTACATCGAAAACATGCATGAGAAACCCAGAAGATGGTACACCGTGTGATGGGGAAAGGTTTCTAAAACGCACCTCATTTCTCATCTCCTTGTGCCCGGGTTCGCCATTCCAGCTGCTTTACTAGCAATCTCCCTACTTGGAGCATCAGCACCTTTAACCTCCTGTTCCGTACAGGTTGCAATTTGTCCTGAGGATGAACGGGAAGACGGGGAACCAACGAGAGACTAGCTCTTGGTGTTGGGACAGGCACAGGTCACTCTATTTTCCCATCAGGAAGAAGAATTAACCACAGGCTCAGCCTGCCCCCCGGAACCAGAACAGGGCCTGAAGCCATCCTGCGCTTTTGCGGCCAGCTCCCAAAAAAGCGAGTTGTAAAATGGAGGTTCAGGGCACTGCAATTCACAAACCTGCAGAGTTATAAATGATAACTCTCGTCCACAAATATATTGAGGGAAGGCAAAGAAGAGGATTTGAAATCAAGGCAGAATTGCAGGAAACAGATTTCAGGAGGTAGATACGAATCGCCTTTAAAGCACATGAAAAGCGGCAAAACGTTGACAATGATGCCCTTGGCCAAAAAGGGCGTATGCGTTTTTTCCTGAATATATTCAGGAAAAAACGCATACGCCCTTTTTGGTCAACCAAGCAACCTGGAAAGGCAAATCAGCGCTACAGAGAAGTCTCGCTTCCCATCGGTCAAAAGGGCCATGCTGAAAAAAGTGTCAAAACCAGAAATGCAGGACAGGCCATGGAGAAATGGGAGCCTTGCTACACTGATGGGCGGGATGTAAATTGCCAACAGCCACTCTGGAGAAGTGTACGGTGTGTCCTGAAACATCTGAAAAACACAGCTTAGAGAGCATAGGGCACTTCCACTCATGGGGGTATAAATTGGGAAAATGAAAAATCAGCAAGACACAAGCACCCCAAAGTTGAGGGCTGCTCTGTTGACAAGGACCTCCACTTCATTCCACCTTAAATATCCCAGGAAAGAGAAAAATGGATAAAGAAGTTGTGGTCCTTATGTACAATGGAATATCACTCAGCCATGAAATCAATGTCATAAGGTTAGTAGCAGCATGATGAGTGGATTTAGGTACGACGATTCTAAGTGAAATAAGTCAAACAGAAAAGGACACTTCTCATAAGGTATCACTTATAGAGGGAATGTAAAAACCGTTACACTTGAACTGAATTACAAAACAGAACAGAGTCACACATGCAGAAAACAGACTATGGCTGCTTAACGGGAAAGGTGAGGTGGGGTGATACATAAAACAAGGGTATCAAATTAGCTCAGATACCGTTCCATAAACCCAATATGTAGTAGACAAGACCAACTCCTTGCTCAGAGAACTGGACTCAACACGCCCTATTCACCGCACAAGAATATATCTGACTAGTAATAATCTTAAAACCTATGTCTTGATATCTCTCTGTTAGTGTGTCAAGTGGGTGTAAAGCGGCATAAACACAGCCGTGAAAAGCAGCTAAACCCCATTATGAAAATAAATTAATTTGAAAAACCCATGAAACAACGACAGTGAAAGAGATAGAAATTCTTACACAATGAGTTCAGGGGCTGTGATGAAACCTGGATTGACCATATCTAGACCCACAGCTGGATGAGACATAAGAGTGGACACTCTTGGGGCTGAGAGGTTTGGTGAGGTTGGGTGAGCAAACGCAGACCCTTTAAAGTAATACTGCGTGGTACCCATCGCATGGGTCCCAAATCTCCAGGTTCAAGAGCATCTTCCTACATCGAAAACATGCATGAGAAACCCAGAAGATGGTACACCGTGTGATGGGGAAAGGTTTCTAAAACGCACCTCATTTCTCATCTCCTTGTGCCCGGGTTCGCCATTCCAGCTGCTTTACTAGCAATCTCCCTACTTGGAGCATCAGCACTTTTAACCTCCTGTTCCGTACAGGTTGCTATTTGTCCTGAGGATGAACGGGAAGACGGGGAACCAACGAGAGACTAGCTCTTGGTGTTGGGACAGGCACAGGTCACTCTATTTTCCCATCAGGAAGAAGAATTAACCACAGGCTCAGCCTGCCCCCCGGAACCAGAACAGGGCCTGAAGCCATCCTGCGCTTTTGCGGCCAGCTCCCAAAAAAGCGAGTTGTAAAATGGAGGTTCAGGGCACTGCAATTCACAAACCTGCAGAGTTATAAATGATAACTCTCGTCCACAAATATATTGAGGGAAGGCAAAGAAGAGGATTTGAAATCAAGGCAGAATTGCAGGAAACAGATTTCAGGAGGTAGATACGAATCGCCTTTAAAGCACATGAAAAGCGGCAAAACGTTGACAATGATGCCCTTGGCCAAAAAGGGCGTATGTGTTTTTTCCTGAATATATTCAGGAAAAAACGCATACGCCCTTTTTGGCCAACCAAGCAACCTGGAAAGGCAAATCAGCGCTACAGAGAAGTCTCGCTTCCCATCGGTCAAAAGGGCCATGCTGAAAAAAGTGTCAAAACCAGAAATGCAGGACAGGCCATGGAGAAATGGGAGCCTTGCTACACTGATGGGCGGGATGTAAATTGCCAACAGCCACTCTGGAGAAGTGTACGGTGTGTCCTGAAACATCTGAAAAACACAGCTTAGAGAGCATAGGGCACTTCCACTCATGGGGGTATAAATTGGGAAAATGAAAAATCAGCAAGACACAAGCACCCCAAAGTTGAGGGCTGCTCTGTTGAAAAGGACCTCCACTTCATTCCACCTTAAATATCCCAGGAAAGAGAAAAATGGATAAAGAAGTTGTGGTCCTTATGTACAATGGAATATCACTCAGCCATGAAATCAATGTCATAAGGTTAGTAGCAGCATGATGAGTGGATTTAGGTACGACGATTCTAAGTGAAATAAGTCACACAGAAAAGGACACTTCTCATAAGGTATCACTTATAGAGGGAATGTAAAAACCGTTACACTTGAACTGAATTACAAAACAGAACAGAGTCACACATGCAGAAAACACACTATGGCTGCTTAACGGGAAAGGTGAGGTGGGGTGATACATAAAACAAGGGTATCAAATTAGCTCAGATACCGTTCCATAAACCCAATATGTAGTAGACAAGACCTACTCCTTGCTCAGAGAACTGGACTCAACACGCCCTATTCACCGCACAAGAATATATCTGACTAGTAATAATCTTAAAACCTATGTATTGATATCTCTCTGTTAGTGTGTCAAGTGGGTGTAAAGCGGCATAAACACAGCCGTGAAAAGCAGCTAAACCCCATTATGAAAATAAATTACTTTGAAAAACCCATGAAACAACGACAGTGAAAGAGATAGAAATTCTTACACAATGAGTTCAGGGGCTGTGATGCAACCTGGATTGACCATATCTAGACCCACAGCTGGATGAGACATAAGGGTGGACATTCTTGGGGCTGAGAGGTTTGGTGAGGTTGGGTGAGCAAACGCAGACCCTTTAAAGTAATACTGCGTGGTACCCATCGCATGGGTCCCAAATCTCCAGGTTCAAGGGCATCTTCCTACATCGAAAACATGCATGAGAAACCCAGAAGATGGTACACCGTGTGATGGGGAAAGGTTTCTAAAACGCACCTCATTTCTCATCTCCTTGTGCCCGGGTTCGCCATTCCAGCCACTTTACTAGCAATCTCCCTACTTGGAGCATCAGCACCTTTAACCTCCTGTTCCGTACAGGTTGCAATTTGACCTGAGGATGAACGGGAAGACGTGGAACCAACGAGAGACTACCTCTTGGTGTTGGGACAGGCACAGGTCACTCTATTTTCCCATCAGGAAGAAGAATTAACCACAGGCTCAGCCTGCCCCCCGGAACCAGAACAGGGCCTGAAGCCATCCTGCGCTTTTGCGGCCAGCTCCCAAAAAAGCGAGTTGTAAAATGGAGGTTCAGGGCACTGCAATTCACAAACCTGCAGAGTTATAAATGATAACTCTCGTCCACAAATATATTGAGGGAAGGCAAAGAAGAGGATTTGAAATCAAGGCAGAATTGCACGAAACAGATTTCAGGAGGTAGATACGAATCGCCTTTAAAGCACATGAAAAGCGGCAAAACGTTGACAATGATGCCCTTGGCCAAAAAGGGCGTATGCGTTTTTTCCTGAATATATTCAGGAAAAAACGCATACGCCCTTTTTGGCCAACCAAGCAACCTGGAAAGGCAAATCAGCGCTACAGAGAAGTCTCGCTTCCCATCGGTCAAAAGGGCCATGCTGAAAAAAGTGTCAAAACCAGAAATGCAGGACAGGCCATGGAGAAATGGGAGCCTTGCTACACTGATGGGTGGGATGTAAATTGCCAACAGCCACTCTGGAGAAGTGTACGGTGTGTCCTGAAACATCTGAAAAACACAGCTTAGAGAGCATAGGGCACTTCCACTCATGGGGGTATAAATTGGGAAAATGAAAAATCAGCAAGACACAAGCACCCCAAAGTTGAGGGCTGCTCTGTTGACAAGGACCTCCACTTCATTCCACCTTAAATATCCCAGGAAAGAGAAAAATGGATAAAGAAGTTGTGGTCCATATGTACAATGGAATATCACTCAGCCATGAAATCAATGTCATAATGTTAGTAGCAGCATGATGAGTGGATTTAGGTACGACGATTCTAAGTGAAATAAGTCACACAGAAAAGGACACTTCTCATAAGGTATCACTTATAGAGGGAATGTAAAAACCGTTACACTTGAACTGAATTACAAAACAGAACAGAGTCACACATGCAGAAGACACACTATGGCTGCTTAACGGGAAAGGTGAGGTGGGGTGATACATAAAACAAGGGTATCAAATTAGCTCAGATACCGTTCCATAAACCCAATATGTAGTAGACAAGACCTACTCCTTGCTCAGAGAACTGGACTCAACACGCCCTATTCACCACACAAGAATATATCTGACTAGTAATAATCTTAAAACCTATGTATTGATATCTCTCTGTTAGTGTGTCAAGTGGGTGTAAAGCGGCATAAACACAGCCGTGAAAAGCAGCTATACCCCATTATGAAAATAAATTACTTTGAAAAACCCATGAAACAACGACAGTGAAAGAGATAGAAATTCTTACACAATGAGTTCAGGGGCTGTGATGCAACCTGGATTGACCATATCTAGACCCACAGCTGGATGAGACATAAGGGTGGACACTCTTGGGGCTGAGAGGTTTGGTGAGGTTGGGTGAGCAAACGCAGACCCTTTAAAGTAATACTGCGTGGTACCCATCGCATGGGTCCCAAATCTCCAGGTTCAAGGGCATCTTCCTACATCGAAAACATGCATGAGAAACCCAGAAGATGGTACACCGTGTGATGGGGAAAGGTTTCTAAAACGCACCTCATTTCTCATCTCCTTGTGCCCGGGTTCGCCATTCCAGCTGCTTTACTAGCAATCTCCCTACTTGGAGCATCAGCACCTTTAACCTCCTGTTCCGTACAGGTTGCAATTTGTCCTGAGGATGAACGGGAAGACGGGGAACCAACGAGAGACTAGCTCTTGGTGTTGGGACAGGCACAGGTCACTCTATTTTCCCATCAGGAAGAAGAATTAACCACAGGCTCAGCCTGCCCCCCGGAACCAGAACAGGGCCTGAAGCCATCCTGCGCTTTTGCGGCCAGCTCCCAAAAAAGCGAGTTGTAAAATGGAGGTTCAGGGCACTGCAATTCACAAACCTGCAGAGTTATAAATGATAACTCTCGTCCACAAATATATTGAGGGAAGGCAAAGAAGAGGATTTGAAATCAAGGCAGAATTGCACGAAACAGATTTCAGGAGGTAGATACGAATCGCCTTTAAAGCACATGAAAAGCGGCAAAACGTTGACAATGATGCCCTTGGCCAAAAAGGGCGTATGCGTTTTTTCCTGAATATATTCAGGAAAAAACGCATACGCCCTTTTTGGTCAACCAAGCAACCTGGAAAGGCAAATCAGCGCTAGAGAGAAGTCTCGCTTCCCATCGGTCAAAAGGGCCATGCTGAAAAAAGTGTCAAAACCAGAAATGCAGGACAGGCCATGGAGAAATGGGAGCCTTGCTACACTGATGGGCGGGATGTAAATTGCCAACAGCCACTCTGGAGAAGTGTACGGTGTGTCCTGAAACATCTGAAAAACACAGCTTAGAGAGCATAGGGCACTTCCACTCATGGGGGTATAAATTGGGAAAATGAAAAATCAGCAAGACACAAGCACCCCAAAGTTGAGGGCTGCTCTGTTGACAAGAACCTCCACTTCATTCCACCTTAAATATCCCAGGAAAGAGAAAAATGGATAAAGAAGTGGTGGTCCTTATGTACAATGGAATATCACTCAGCCATGAAATCAATGTCATAATGTTAGTAGCAGCATGATGAGTGGATTTAGGTACGACGATTCTAAGTGAAATAAGTCACACAGAAAAGGACACTTCTCATAAGGTATCACTTATAGAGGGAATGTAAAAACCGTTACATTTGAACTGAATTACAAAACAGAACAGAGTCACACATGCAGAAAAGAGACTATGGCTGCTTAACGGGAAAGGTGAGGTGGGGTGATACATAAAACAAGGGTATCAAATTAGCTCAGATACCGTTCCATAAACCCAATATGTAGTAGACAAGACCAACTCCTTGCTCAGAGAACTGTACTCAACACGCCCTATTCACCGCACAAGAATATATCTGACTAGTAATAATCTTAAAACCTATGTATTGATATCTCTCTGTTAGTGTGTCAAGTGGGTGTAAAGCGGCATAAACACAGCCGTGAAAAGCAGCTAAACCCCATTATGAAAATAAATTACTTTGAAAAACCCATGAAACAACGACAGTGAAAGAGATAGAAATTCTTACACAATGAGTTCAGGGGCTGTGATGCAACCTGGATTGACCATATCTAGACCCACAGCTGGATGAGACATAAGGGTGGACACTCTTGGGGCTGAGAGGTTTGGTGAGGTTGGGTGAGCAAACGCAGACCCTTTAAAGTAATACTGCGTGGTACCCATCGCATGGGTCCCAAATCTCCAGGTTCAAGGGCATCTTCCTACATCGAAAACATGCATGAGAAACCCAGAAGATGGTACACTGTGTGATGGGGAAAGGTTTCTAAAACGCACCTCATTTCTCATCTCCTTGTGCCCGGGTTCGCCATTCCAGCCACTTTACTAGCAATCTCCTTACTTGGAGCATCAGCACCTTTAACCTCCTGTTCTGTACAGGTTGCAATTTGTCCTGAGGATGAACGGGAAGACGGGGAACCAACGAGAGACTAGCTCTTGGTGTTGGGACAGGCACAGGTCACTCTATTTTCCCATCAGGAAGAAGAATTAACCACAGGCTCAGCCTGCCCCCCGGAACCAGAACAGGGACTGAAGCCATCCTGCGCTTGTGCGGCCAGCTCCCAAAAAAGCGAGTTGTGAAATGGAGGTTCAGGGCACTGCAATTCACAAACCTGCAGAGTTATAAATGATAACTCTCGTCCACAAATATATTGAGGGAAGGCAAAGAAGAGGATTTGAAATCAAGGCAGAATTGCACGAAACAGATTTCAGGAGGTAGATACGAATCGCCTTTAAAGCACATGAAAAGCGGCAAAACGTTGACAATGATGCCCTTGGCCAAAAAGGGCGTATGCGTTTTTTCCTGAATATATTCAGGAAAAAACGCATACGCCCTTTTTGGCCAACCAAGCAACCTGGAAAGGCAAATCAGCGCTACAGAGAAGTCTCGCTTCCCATCGGTCAAAAGGGCCATGCTGAAAAAAGTGTCAAAACCAGAAATGCAGGACAGGCCATGGAGAAATGGGAGCCTTGCTACACTGATGGGCGGGATGTAAATTGCCAACAGCCACTCTGGAGAAGTGTACGGTGTGTCCTGAAACATCTGAAAAACACAGCTTAGAGAGCATAGGGCACTTCCACTCATGGGGGTATAAATTGGGAAAATGAAAAATCAGCAAGACACAAGCACCCCAAAGTTGAGGGCTGCTCTGTTGACAAGGACCTCCACTTCATTCCACCTTAAATATCCCAGGAAAGAGAAAAATGGATAAAGAAGTTGTGGTCCTTATGTACAATGGAATATCACTCAGCCATGAAATCAATGTCATAAGGTTAGTAGCAGCATGATGAGTGGATTTAGGTACGACGATTCTAAGTGAAATAAGTCAAACAGAAAAGGACACTTCTCATAAGGTATCACTTATAGAGGGAATGTAAAAACCGTTACACTTGAACTGAATTACAAAACAGAACAGAGTCACACATGCAGAAAACAGACTATGGCTGCTTAACGGGAAAGGTGAGGTGGGGTGATACATAAAACAAGGGTATCAAATTAGCTCAGATACCGTTCCATAAACCCAATATGTAGTAGACAAGACCAACTCCTTGCTCAGAGAACTGTACTCAACACGCCCTATTCACCGCACAAGAATATATCTGACTACTAATAATCTTAAAACCTATGTATTGATATCTCTCTGTTAGTGTGTCAAGTGGGTGTAAAGCGGCATAAACACAGCCGTGAAAAGCAGCTAAACCCCATTATGAAAATAAATTACTTTGAAAAACCCATGAAACAACGACAGTGAAAGAGATAGAAATTCTTACACAATGAGTTCAGGGGCTGTGATGCAACCTGGATTGACCATATCTAGACCCACAGCTAGATGAGACATAAGGGTGGACATTCTTGGGGCTGAGAGGTTTGGTGAGGTTGGGTGAGCAAACGCAGACCCTTTAAAGTAATACTGCGTGGTACCCATCGCATGGGTCCCAAATCTCCAGGTTCAAGGGCATCTTCCTACATCGAAAACATGCATGAGAAACCCAGAAGATGGTACACCGTGTGATGGGGAAAGGTTTCTAAAACGCACCTCATTTCTCATTTCCTTGTGCCCGGGGTCGCCATTCCAGCCGCTTTACTAACAATCTCCCTACTTGGAGCATCAGCACCTTTAACCTCCTGTTCCGTACAGGTTGCAATTTGTCCTGAGGCTGAACGGGAAGATGGGGAACCAGTGAGAGACTACCTCTTGTTGTTGGGACAGGAACAGGTCACTCTATTTTCCCATCAGGAAGAAGAATTAACCACAGGCTCATCCTCCCCCCCCCCCGGAACCAGAACAGGGCCTGAAGCCATCCTGCGCTTTTGCGGCCAGCTCCCAAAAAAGCGAGTTGTAAAATGGAGGTTCAGGGCACTGCAATTCACAAACCTGCAGAGTTATAAATGATAACTCTCGTCCACAAATATATTGAGGGAAGGCAAAGAAGAGGATTTGAAATCAAGGCAGAATTGCACGAAACAGATTTCAGGAGGTAGATACGAATCGCCTTTAAAGCACATGAAAAGCGGCAAAACGTTGACAATGATGCCCTTGGCCAAAAAGGGCGTATGCGTTTTTTCCTGAATATATTCAGGAAAAAACGCATACGCCCTTTTTGGCCAAACAAGCAACCTGGAAAGGCAAATCAGCGCTACAGAGAAGTCTCGCTTCCCATCGGTCAAAAGGGCCATGCTGAAAAAAGTGTCAAAACCAGAAATGCAGGACAGGCCATGGAGAAATGGGAGCCTTGCTACACTGATGGGCGGGATGTAAATTGCCAACAGCCACTCTGGAGAAGTGTACGGTGTGTCCTGAAACATCTGAAAAACACAGCTTAGAGAGCATAGGGCACTTCCACTCATGGGGGTATAAATTGGGAAAATGAAAAATCAGCAAGACACAAGCACCCCAAAGTTGAGGGCTGCTCTGTTGACAAGGACCTCCACTTCATTCCACCTTAAATATCCCAGGAAAGAGAAAAATGGATAAAGAAGTTGTGGTCCTTATGTACAATGGAATATCACTCAGCCATGAAATCAATGTCATAAGGTTAGTAGCAGCATGATGAGTGGATTTAGGTACGACGATTCTAAGTGAAATAAGTCAAACAGAAAAGGACACTTCTCATAAGGTATCACTTATAGAGGGAATGTAAAAACCGTTACACTTGAACTGAATTACAAAACAGAACAGAGTCACACATGCAGAAAACAGACTATGGCTGCTTAACGGGAAAGGTGAGGTGGGGTGATACATAAAACAAGGGTATCAAATTAGCTCAGATACCGTTCCATAAACCCAATATGTAGTAGACAAGACCAACTCCTTGCTCAGAGAACTGGACTCAACACGCCCTATTCACCGCACAAGAATATATCTGACTAGTAATAATCTTAAAACCTATGTCTTGATATCTCTCTGTTAGTGTGTCAAGTGGGTGTAAAGCGGCATAAACACAGCCGTGAAAAGCAGCTAAACCCCATTATGAAAATAAATTAATTTGAAAAACCCATGAAACAACGACAGTGAAAGAGATAGAAATTCTTACACAATGAGTTCAGGGGCTGTGATGAAACCTGGATTGACCATATCTAGACCCACAGCTGGATGAGACATAAGAGTGGACACTCTTGGGGCTGAGAGGTTTGGTGAGGTTGGGTGAGCAAACGCAGACCCTTTAAAGTAATACTGCGTGGTACCCATCGCATGGGTCCCAAATCTCCAGGTTCAAGAGCATCTTCCTACATCGAAAACATGCATGAGAAACCCAGAAGATGGTACACCGTGTGATGGGGAAAGGTTTCTAAAACGCACCTCATTTCTCATCTCCTTGTGCCCGGGTTCGCCATTCCAGCTGCTTTACTAGCAATCTCCCTACTTGGAGCATCAGCACTTTTAACCTCCTGTTCCGTACAGGTTGCTATTTGTCCTGAGGATGAACGGGAAGACGGGGAACCAACGAGAGACTAGCTCTTGGTGTTGGGACAGGCACAGGTCACTCTATTTTCCCATCAGGAAGAAGAATTAACCACAGGCTCAGCCTGCCCCCCGGAACCAGAACAGGGCCTGAAGCCATCCTGCGCTTTTGCGGCCAGCTCCCAAAAAAGCGAGTTGTAAAATGGAGGTTCAGGGCACTGCAATTCACAAACCTGCAGAGTTATAAATGATAACTCTCGTCCACAAATATATTGAGGGAAGGCAAAGAAGAGGATTTGAAATCAAGGCAGAAATGCACGAAACAGATTTCAGGAGGTAGATACGAATCGCCTTTAAAGCACATGAAAAGCGGCAAAACGTTGACAATGATGCCCTTGGCCAAAAAGGGCGTATGTGTTTTTTCCTGAATATATTCAGGAAAAAACGCATACGCCCTTTTTGGCCAACCAAGCAACCTGGAAAGGCAAATCAGCGCTACAGAGAAGTCTCGCTTCCCATCGGTCAAAAGGGCCATGCTGAAAAAAGTGTCAAAACCAGAAATGCAGGACAGGCCATGGAGAAATGGGAGCCTTGCTACACTGATGGGCGGGATGTAAATTGCCAACAGCCACTCTGGAGAAGTGTACGGTGTGTCCTGAAACATCTGAAAAACACAGCTTAGAGAGCATAGGGCACTTCCACTCATGGGGGTATAAATTGGGAAAATGAAAAATCAGCAAGACACAAGCACCCCAAAGTTGAGGGCTGCTCTGTTGAAAAGGACCTCCACTTCATTCCACCTTAAATATCCCAGGAAAGAGAAAAATGGATAAAGAAGTTGTGGTCCTTATGTACAATGGAATATCACTCAGCCATGAAATCAATGTCATAAGGTTAGTAGCAGCATGATGAGTGGATTTAGGTACGACGATTCTAAGTGAAATAAGTCACACAGAAAAGGACACTTCTCATAAGGTATCACTTATAGAGGGAATGTAAAAACCGTTACACTTGAACTGAATTACAAAACAGAACAGAGTCACACATGCAGAAAACACACTATGGCTGCTTAACGGGAAAGGTGAGGTGGGGTGATACATAAAACAAGGGTATCAAATTAGCTCAGATACCGTTCCATAAACCCAATATGTAGTAGACAAGACCTACTCCTTGCTCAGAGAACTGGACTCAACACGCCCTATTCACCGCACAAGAATATATCTGACTAGTAATAATCTTAAAACCTATGTATTGATATCTCTCTGTTAGTGTGTCAAG
This sequence comes from Balaenoptera borealis, assembly GCF_965194805.1. NCBI lineage: Eukaryota > Metazoa > Chordata > Mammalia > Artiodactyla > Balaenopteridae > Balaenoptera > Balaenoptera borealis. Next base: position 49,213 of record NW_028122952.1, read on the forward strand.
TGGGTGTAAAGCGGCATAAACACAGCCGTGAAAAGCAGCTAAACCCCATTATGAAAATAAATTACTTTGAAAAACCCATGAAACAACGACAGTGAAAGAGATAGAAATTCTTACACAATGAGTTCAGGGGCTGTGATGCAACCTGGATTGACCATATCTAGACCCACAGCTGGATGAGACATAAGGGTGGACATTCTTGGGGCTGAGAGGTTTGGTGAGGTTGGGTGAGCAAACGCAGACCCTTTAAAGTAATACTGCGTGGTACCCATCGCATGGGTCCCAAATCTCCAGGTTCAAGGGCATCTTCCTACATCGAAAACATGCATGAGAAACCCAGAAGATGGTACACCGTGTGATGGGGAAAGGTTTCTAAAACGCACCTCATTTCTCATCTCCTTGTGCCCGGGTTCGCCATTCCAGCCACTTTACTAGAAATCTCCCTACTTGGAGCATCAGCACCTTTAACCTCCTGTTCCGTACAGGTTGCAATTTGACCTGAGGATGAACGGGAAGACGTGGAACCAACGAGAGACTACCTCTTGGTGTTGGGACAGGCACAGGTAACTCTATTTTCCCATCAGGAAGAAGAATTAACCACAGGCTCAGCCTGCCCCCCGGAACCAGAACAGGGCCTGAAGCCATCCTGCGCTTTTGCGGCCAGCTCCCAAAAAAGCGAGTTGTAAAATGGAGGTTCAGGGCACTGCAATTCACAAACCTGCAGAGTTATAAATGATAACTCTCGTCCACAAATATATTGAGGGAAGGCAAAGAAGAGGATTTGAAATCAAGGCAGAATTGCACGAAACAGATTTCAGGAGGTAGATACGAATCGCCTTTAAAGCACATGAAAAGCGGCAAAACGTTGACAATGATGCCCTTGGCCAAAAAGGGCGTATGCGTTTTTTCCTGAATATATTCAGGAAAAAACGCATACGCCCTTTTTGGCCAACCAAGCAACCTGGAAAGGCAAATCAGCGCTACAGAGAAGTCTCGCTTCCCATCGGTCAAAAGGGCCATGCTGAAAAAAGTGTCAAAACCAGAAATGCAGGACAGGCCATGGAGAAATGGGAGCCTTGCTACACTGATGGGTGGGATGTAAATTGCCAACAGCCAATCTGGAGAAGTGTACGGTGTGTCCTGAAACATCTGAAAAACACAGCTTAGAGAGCATAGGGCACTTCCACTCATGGGGGTATAAATTGGGAAAATGAAAAATCAGCAAGACACAAGCACCCCAAAGTTGAGGGCTGCTCTGTTGACAAGGACCTCCACTTCATTCCACCTTAAATATCCCAGGAAAGAGAAAAATGGATAAAGAAGTTGTGGTCCATATGTACAATGGAATATCACTCAGCCATGAAATCAATGTCATAATGTTAGTAGCAGCATGATGAGTGGATTTAGGTACGACGATTCTAAGTGAAATAAGTCACACAGAAAAGGACACTTCTCATAAGGTATCACTTATAGAGGGAATGTAAAAACCGTTACACTTGAACTGAATTACAAAACAGAACAGAGTCACACATGCAGAAAACACACTATGGCTGCTTAACGGGAAAGGTGAGGTGGGGTGATACATAAAACAAGGGTATCAAATTAGCTCAGATACCGTTCCATAAACCCAATATGTAGTAGACAAGACCTACTCCTTGCTCAGAGAACTGGACTCAACACGCCCTATTCACCACACAAGAATATATCTGACTAGTAATAATCTTAAAACCTATGTATTGATATCTCTCTGTTAGTGTGTCAAGTGGGTGTAAAGCGGCATAAACACAGCCGTGAAAAGCAGCTATACCCCATTATGAAAATAAATTACTTTGAAAAACCCATGAAACAACGACAGTGAAAGAGATAGAAATTCTTACACAATGAGTTCAGGGGCTGTGATGCAACCTGGATTGACCATATCTAGACCCACAGCTGGATGAGACATAAGGGTGGACACTCTTGGGGCTGAGAGGTTTGGTGAGGTTGGGTGAGCAAACGCAGACCCTTTAAAGTAATACTGCGTGGTACCCATCGCATGGGTCCCAAATCTCCAGGTTCAAGGGCATCTTCCTACATCGAAAACATGCATGAGAAACCCAGAAGATGGTACACCGTGTGATGGGGAAAGGTTTCTAAAACGCACCTCATTTCTCATCTCCTTGTGCCCGGGTTCGCCATTCCAGCTGCTTTACTAGCAATCTCCCTACTTGGAGCATCAGCACCTTTAACCTCCTGTTCCGTACAGGTTGCAATTTGTCCTGAGGATGAACGGGAAGACGGGGAACCAACGAGAGACTAGCTCTTGGTGTTGGGACAGGCACAGGTCACTCTATTTTCCCATCAGGAAGAAGAATTAACCACAGGCTCAGCCTGCCCCCCGGAACCAGAACAGGGCCTGAAGCCATCCTGCGCTTTTGCGGCCAGCTCCCAAAAAAGCGAGTTGTAAAATGGAGGTTCAGGGCACTGCAATTCACAAACCTGCAGAGTTATAAATGATAACTCTCGTCCACAAATATATTGAGGGAAGGCAAAGAAGAGGATTTGAAATCAAGGCAGAATTGCACGAAACAGATTTCAGGAGGTAGATACGAATCGCCTTTAAAGCACATGAAAAGCGGCAAAACGTTGACAATGATGCCCTTGGCCAAAAAGGGCGTATGCGTTTTTTCCTGAATATATTCAGGAAAAAACGCATACGCCCTTTTTGGTCAACCAAGCAACCTGGAAAGGCAAATCAGCGCTAGAGAGAAGTCTCGCTTCCCATTGGTCAAAAGGGCCATGCTGAAAAAAGTGTCAAAACCAGAAATGCAGGACAGGCCATGGAGAAATGGGAGCCTTGCTACACTGATGGGCGGGATGTAAATTGCCAACAGCCACTCTGGAGAAGTGTACGGTGTGTCCTGAAACATCTGAAAAACACAGCTTAGAGAGCATAGGGCACTTCCACTCATGGGGGTATAAATTGGGAAAATGAAAAATCAGCAAGACACAAGCACCCCAAAGTTGAGGGCTGCTCTGTTGACAAGAACCTCCACTTCATTCCACCTTAAATATCCCAGGAAAGAGAAAAATGGATAAAGAAGTGGTGGTCCTTATGTACAATGGAATATCACTCAGCCATGAAATCAATGTCATAATGTTAGTAGCAGCATGATGAGTGGATTTAGGTACGACGATTCTAAGTGAAATAAGTCACACAGAAAAGGACACTTCTCATAAGGTATCACTTATAGAGGGAATGTAAAAACCGTTACATTTGAACTGAATTACAAAACAGAACAGAGTCACACATGCAGAAAAGAGACTATGGCTGCTTAACGGGAAAGGTGAGGTGGGGTGATACATAAAACAAGGGTATCAAATTAGCTCAGATACCGTTCCATAAACCCAATATGTAGTAGACAAGACCAACTCCTTGCTCAGAGAACTGTACTCAACACGCCCTATTCACCGCACAAGAATATATCTGACTAGTAATAATCTTAAAACCTATGTATTGATATCTCTCTGTTAGTGTGTCAAGTGGGTGTAAAGCGGCATAAACACAGCCGTGAAAAGCAGCTAAACCCCATTATGAAAATAAATTACTTTGAAAAACCCATGAAACAACGACAGTGAAAGAGATAGAAATTCTTACACAATGAGTTCAGGGGCTGTGATGCAACCTGGATTGACCATATCTAGACCCACAGCTGGATGAGACATAAGGGTGGACACTCTTGGGGCTGAGAGGTTTGGTGAGGTTGGGTGAGCAAACGCAGACCCTTTAAAGGAATACTGCGTGGTACCCATCGCATGGGTCCCAAATCTCCAGGTTCAAGGGCATCTTCCTACATCGAAAACATGCATGAGAAACCCAGAAGATGGTACACTGTGTGATGGGGAAAGGTTTCTAAAACGCACCTCATTTCTCATCTCCTTGTGCCCGGGTTCGCCATTCCAGCCACTTTACTAGCAATCTCCTTACTTGGAGCATCAGCACCTTTAACCTCCTGTTCTGTACAGGTTGCAATTTGTCCTGAGGATGAACGGGAAGACGGGGAACCAACGAGAGACTAGCTCTTGGTGTTGGGACAGGCACAGGTCACTCTATTTTCCCATCAGGAAGAAGAATTAACCACAGGCTCAGCCTGCCCCCCGGAACCAGAACAGGGACTGAAGCCATCCTGCGCTTTTGCGGCCAGCTCCCAAAAAAGCGAGTTGTGAAATGGAGGTTCAGGGCACTGCAATTCACAAACCTGCAGAGTTATAAATGATAACTCTCGTCCACAAATATATTGAGGGAAGGCAAAGAAGAGGATTTGAAATCAAGGCAGAATTGCACGAAACAGATTTCAGGAGGTAGATACGAATCGCCTTTAAAGCACATGAAAAGCGGCAAAACGTTGACAATGATGCCCTTGGCCAAAAAGTGCGTATGCGTTTTTTCCTGAATATATTCAGGAAAAAACGCATACGCCCTTTTTGGCCAACCAAGCAACCTGGAAAGGCAAATCAGCGCTACAGAGAAGTCTCGCTTCCCATCGGTCAAAAGGGCCATGCTGAAAAAAGTGTCAAAACCAGAAATGCAGGACAGGCCATGGAGAAATGGGAGCCTTGCTACACTGATGGGCGGGATGTAAATTGCCAACAGCCACTCTGGAGAAGTGTACGGTGTGTCCTGAAACATCTGAAAAACACAGCTTAGAGAGCATAGGGCACTTCCACTCATGGGGGTATAAATTGGGAAAATGAAAAATCAGCAAGACACAAGCACCCCAAAGTTGAGGGCTGCTCTGTTGACAAGGACCTCCACTTCATTCCACCTTAAATATCCCAGGAAAGAGAAAAATGGATAAAGAAGTTGTGGTCCTTATGTACAATGGAATATCACTCAGCCATGAAATCAATGTCATAAGGTTAGTAGCAGCATGATGAGTGGATTTAGGTACGACGATTCTAAGTGAAATAAGTCAAACAGAAAAGGACACTTCTCATAAGGTATCACTTATAGAGGGAATGTAAAAACCGTTACACTTGAACTGAATTACAAAACAGAACAGAGTCACACATGCAGAAAACACACTATGGCTGCTTAACGGGAAAGGTGAGGTGGGGTGATACATAAAACAAGGGTATCAAATTAGCTCAGATACCGTTCCATAAACCCAATATGTAGTAGACAAGACCAACTCCTTGCTCAGAGAACTGTACTCAACACGCCCTATTCACCGCACAAGAATATATCTGACTAGTAATAATCTTAAAACCTATGTATTGATATCTCTCTGTTAGTGTGTCAAGTGGGTGTAAAGCGGCATAAACACAGCCGTGAAAAGCAGCTAAACCCCATTATGAAAATAAATTACTTTGAAAAACCCATGAAACAACGACAGTGAAAGAGATAGAAATTCTTACACAATGAGTTCAGGGGCTGTGATGCAACCTGGATTGACCATATCTAGACCCACAGCTAGATGAGACATAAGGGTGGACATTCTTGGGGCTGAGAGGTTTGGTGAGGTTGGGTGAGCAAACGCAGACCCTTTAAAGTAATACTGCGTGGTACCCATCGCATGGGTCCCAAATCTCCAGGTTCAAGGGCATCTTCCTACATCGAAAACATGCATGAGAAACCCAGAAGATGGTACACCGTGTGATGGGGAAAGGTTTCTAAAACGCACCTCATTTCTCATCTCCTTGTGCCCGGGGTCGCCATTCCAGCCGCTTTACTAACAATCTCCCTACTTGGAGCATCAGCACCTTTAACCTCCTGTTCCGTACAGGTTGCAATTTGTCCTGAGGCTGAACGGGAAGATGGGGAACCAGTGAGAGACTACCTCTTGTTGTTGGGACAGGAACAGGTCACTCTATTTTCCCATCAGGAAGAAGAATTAACCACAGGCTCATCCTCCCCCCCCCCCCGGAACCAGAACATGGCCTGAAGCCATCCTGCGCTTTTGCGGCCAGCTCCCAAAAAAGCGAGTTGTAAAATGGAGCTTCAGGGCACTGCAATTCACAAACCTGCAGAGTTATAAATGATAACTCTCGTCCACAAATATATTGAGGGAAGGCAAAGAAGAGGATTTGAAATCAAGGCAGAATTGCAGGAAACAGATTTCAGGAGGTAGATTCGAATCGCCTTTAAAGCACATGAAAAGCGGCAAAACGCTGACAATGATGCCCTTGGCCAAAAAGGGCGTATGCGTTTTTTCCTGAATATATTCAGGAAAAAACGCATACGCCCTTTCTGGCCCACCAAGCAACCTGGAAAGGCAAATCAGCACTACAAAGAAGACTCGCTACCCATCGGTCAAAAGGGCCATGCTGAAAAAAGTCTCAAAACCAGAAATGCAGGACAGGCCATGGAGAAATGGGAGCCTTGCTACACTGATGGGCAGGATGTAAATTGCCAACAGCCACTCTGGAGAAGTGTACGGTGTGTCCTGAAACATCTAAAAAACACAGCTTAGAGAGCATAGGGCACTTCCACTCATGGGGGTATAAATTGGGAAAATGAAAAATCAGCAAGACACAAGCACCCCAAAGTTTAGGGCTGCTCTGTTGACAAGGACCTCCACTTCATTCCACCTTCAATATCCCAGGAAAGAGAAAAATGGATACAGAAGTTGTGGTCCTTATGTACAATGGAATATCACTCAGCCATGAAATCAATCTCATAAGGCTAGTAGCAGCATGATGAGTGGATTTAGGTACGACGATTCTAAGTGAAATAAGTCACACAGAAAAGGACACTTCTCATAAGGTATCACTTATAGAGGGAATGTAAAAACCGTTACACTTGAACTGAATTACAAAACAGAACAGAGTCACACATGCAGAAAACACACTATGGCTGCTTAAAGGGAAAGGTGAAGTGGGGTGATACATAAAACAAGGGTTTCAAATTAGCTCAGATACCGTTCCATAAACCCAATATGTAATAGACAAGACCTACTCCTTGCTCAGAGAACTGGACTCAACACGCCCTATTCACCACACAAGAATATATCTGACTAGTAATAATCTTAAAACCTATGTATTGATATCTCTCTGTTAGTGTGTCAAGTGGGTATAAAGCAGCATAAACACAGCAGTGAAAAGCAGCTAAACCCAATTATAAAAATAAATTACTTCGAAAAACCCATGAAACAAAGACAGTGAAAGAGAGAGAAATTCTTACACAATGCGTTCAGGGGCTGTGATGCAACCTGGATTGACCATATCTAGACCCACAGCTGGATGAGTCATAAGGGTGGACACTCTTGGGGCTGAGAGGTTTGGTGAGGTTGGGTGAGCAAACGCAGACCCTTTAAAGTAATACTGCGTGGTACCCATCCCATGGGTCCAAAATCTCCAGGTTCAAGGGCATCTTCCTACATCGAAAACATGCACGAGAAACCCAGAAGATGGTACACCGTGTGAAGGGGAAAAATATCTAAAACGCACCTCATTTCTCATCTCCTTGTGCCCGGGTTCTCCATTCCAGCCGCTTTACTAGCAATCTCCTTATTTGGAGCATCAGCACCTTTAACCTCCTGTACCGTGCAGGTTGCAATTTGTCCTGAGGATGAACGGGAAGACGGGGAACCAGTGAGAGACTAGCTCTTGGTGTTGGGACAGGCACAGGTCACTCTATTTTCCCATCAGGAAGAAGAATTAACCACAGGCTCATCATCCCCCCCGGAACCAGAACAGGGCCTGAAGCCATCCTGCGCTTTTGCGGCCAGCTCCCAAAAAAGCGAGTTGTAAAATGGAGCTTCAGGGCACTGCAATTCACAAACCTGCAGAGTTATAAATGATAACTCTCGTCCACAAATATATTGAGGGAAGGCAAAGAAGAGGATTTGAAATCAAGGCAGAATTGCAGGAAACAGATTTCAGGAGGTAGATTCGAATCGCCTTTAAAGCACATGAAAAGCGGCAAAACGTTGACAATGATGCCCTTGGCTAAAAATGGCGTATGCGTTTTTTCCTGAATATATTCAGGAAAAAACGCATACGCCCTTTTTGGCCAACCAAGCAACCTGGAAAGGCAAATCAGCGCTACAAAGAAGACTCGCTACCCATCGGTCAAAAGGGCCATGCTGAAAAAAGTCTCAAAACCAGAAATGCGGGACAGGCCATGGAGAAATGGGAGCCTTGCTACACTGATGGGCGGGATGTAAATTGCCAACAGCCACTCTGGAGAAGTGTACGGTGTGTCTTGAAACATCTAAAAAACACAGCTTAGAGAGCATAGGGCACTTCCACTCATGGGGGTATAAATTGGGAAAATGAAAAATCAGCAAGACACAAGCACCCCAAAGTTTAGGGCTGCTCTGTTGACAAGGACCTCCACTTCATTCCACCTTCAATATCCCAGGAAAGAGAAAAATGGATAAAGAAGTTGTGGTCCTTATGTACAATGGAATATCACTCAGCCATGAAATCGATGTCATAAGGCTAGTAGCAGCATGATGAGTGGATTTAGGTACGACGATTCTAAGTGAAATAAGTCACACAGAAAAGGACACTTCTCATAAGGTATCACTTATAGAGGGAATGTAAAAACCGTTACACTTGAACTGAATTACAAAACAGAACAGAGTCACACATGCAGAAAACACACTATGGCTGCTTAACGGGAAAGGTGAGGTGGGGTGATACATAAAACAAGGGTATCAAATTAGCTCAGATACCGTTCCATAAACCCAATATGTAGTAGACAAGACCTACTCCTTGCTCAGAGAACTGGACTCAACACGCCCTATTCACCGCACAAGAATATATCTGACTAGTAATAATCTTAAAACCTATGTATTGATATCTCTCTGTTAGTGTGTCAAGTGGGTGTAAAGCGGCATAAACACAGCCGTGAAAAGCCGCTATACCCCATTATGAAAATAAATTACTTTGAAAAACCCATGAAACAATGACAGTGAAAGAGATAGAAATACTTACACAATGAGTTCAGGGGCTGTGATGCAACCTGGATTGACCATATCTAGACCCACAGCTGGATGAGACATAAGGGTGGACACTCTTGGGGCTGAGAGGTTTGGTGAGGTTGGGTGAGCAAACGCAGACCCTTTAAAGTAATACTGTGTGGTACCCATCGCATGGGTCCCAAATCTCCAGGTTCAAGGGCATCTTCCTACATCGAAAACATGCATGAGAAACCCAGAAGATGGTACACCGTGTGATGGGGAAAGGTTTCTAAAACGCACCTCATTTCTCATCTCCTTGTGCCCGGGTTCGCCATTCCAGCTGCTTTACTAGCAATCTCCCTACTTGGAGCATCAGCACCTTTAACCTCCTGTTCCGTACAGGTTGCAATTTGTCCTGAGGATGAACGGGAAGACGGGGAACCAACGAGAGACTAGCTCTTGGTGTTGGGACAGGCACAGGTCACTCTATTTTCCCATCAGGAAGAAGAATTAACCACAGGCTCAGCCTGCCCCCCGGAACCAGAACAGGGCCTGAAGCCATCCTGCGCTTTTGCGGCCAGCTCCCAAAAAAGCGAGTTGTAAAATGGAGGTTCAGGGCACTGCAATTCACAAACCTGCAGAGTTATAAATGATAACTCTCGTCCACAAATATATTGAGGGAAGGCAAAGAAGCGGATTTGAAATCAAGGCAGAATTGCACGAAACAGATTTCAGGAGGTAGATACGAATCGCCTTTAAAGCACATGAAAAGCGGCAAAACGTTGACAATGATGCCCTTGGCCAAAAAGGGCGTATGCGTTTTTTCCTGAATATATTCAGGAAAAAACGCATACGCCCTTTTTGGTCAACCAAGCAACCTGGAAAGGCAAATCAGCGCTACAGAGAAGTCTCGCTTCCCATCGGTCAAAAGGGCCATGCTGAAAAAAGTGTCAAAACCAGAAATGCAGGACAGGCCATGGAGAAATGGGAGCCTTGCTACACTGATGGGCGGGATGTAAATTGCCAACAGCCACTCTGGAGAAGTGTACGGTGTGTCCTGAAACATCTGAAAAACACAGCTTAGAGAGCATAGGGCACTTCCACTCATGGGGGTATAAATTGGGAAAATGAAAAATCAGCAAGACACAAGCACCCCAAAGTTGAGGGCTGCTCTGTTGACAAGGACCTCCACTTCATTCCACCTTAAATATCCCAGGAAAGAGAAAAATGGATAAAGAAGTTGTGGTCCTTATGTACAATGGAATATCACTCAGCCATGAAATCAATGTCATAAGGTTAGTAGCAGCATGATGAGTGGATTTAGGTATGACGATTCTAAGTGAAATAAGTCAAACAGAAAAGGACACTTCTCATAAGGTATCACTTATAGAGGGAATGTAAAAACCGTTACACTTGAACTGAATTACAAAACAGAACAGAGTCACACATGCAGAAAACAGACTATGGCTGCTTAACGGGAAAGGTGAGGTGGGGTGATACATAAAACAAGGGTATCAAATTAGCTCAGATACCGTTCCATAAACCCAATATGTAGTAGACAAGACCAACTCCTTGCTCAGAGAACTGTACTCAACACGCCCTATTCACCGCACAAGAATATATCTGACTAGTAATAATCTTAAAACCTATGTATTGATATCTCTCTGTTAGTGTGTCAAGTGGGTGTAAAGCGGCATAAACACAGCCGTGAAAAGCAGCTAAACCCCATTATGAAAATAAATTACTTTGAAAAACCCATGAAACAACGACAGTGAAAGAGATAGAAATTCTTACACAATGAGTTCAGGGGCTGTGATGCAACCTGGATTGACCATATCTAGACCCACAGCTAGATGAGACATAAGGGTGGACATTCTTGGGTCTGAGAGGTTTGGTGAGGTTGGGTGAGCAAACGCAGACCCTTTAAAGTAATACTGCGTGGTACCCATCGCATGGGTCCCAAATCTCCAGGTTCAAGGGCATCTTCCTACATCGAAAACATGCATGAGAAACCCAGAAGATGGTACACCGTGTGATGGGGAAAGGTTTCTAAAACGCACCTCATTTCTCATCTCCTTGTGCCCGGGGTCGCCATTCCAGCCGCTTTACTAACAATCTCCCTACTTGGAGCATCAGCACCTTTAACCTCCTGTTCCGTACAGGTTGCAATTTGTCCTGAGGCTGAACGGGAAGATGGGGAACCAGTGAGAGACTACCTCTTGTTGTTGGGACAGGAACAGGTCACTCTATTTTCCCATCAGGAAGAAGAATTAACCACAGGCTCATCTTCCCCCCCCCCCCCGGAACCAGAACATGGCCTGAAGCCATCCTGCGCTTTTGCGGTCAGCTCCCAAAAAAGCGAGTTGTAAAATGGAGCTTCAGGGCACTGCAATTCACAAACCTGCAGAGTTATAAATGATAACTCTCGTCCACAAATATATTGAGGGAAGGCAAAGAAGAGGATTTGAAATCAAGGCAGAATTGCAGGAAACAGATTTCAGGAGGTAGATTCGAATCGCCTTTAAAGCACATGAAAAGCGGCAAAACGCTGACAATGATGCCCTTGGCCAAAAAGGGCGTATGCGTTTTTTCCTGAATATATTCAGGAAAAAACGCATACGCCCTTTCTGGCCCACCAAGCAACCTGGAAAGGCAAATCAGCACTACAAAGAAGACTCGCTACCCATCGGTCAAAAGGGCCATGCTGAAAAAAGTGTCAAAACCAGAAATGCAGGACAGGCCATGGAGAAATGGGAGCCTTGCTACACTGATGGGCAGGATGTAAATTGCCAACAGCCACTCTGGAGAAGTGTACGGTGTGTCCTGAAACATCTAAAAAACACAGCTTAGAGAGCATAGGGCACTTCCACTCATGGGGGTATAAATTGGGAAAATGAAAAATCAGCAAGACACAAGCACCCCAAAGTTTAGGGCTGCTCTGTTGACAAGGACCTCCACTTCATTCCACCTTCAATATCCCAGGAAAGAGAAAAATGGATACAGAAGTTGTGGTCCTTATGTACAATGGAATATCACTCAGCCATGAAATCAATCTCATAAGGCTAGTAGCAGCATGATGAGTGGATTTAGGTACGACGATTCTAAGTGAAATAAGTCACACAGAAAAGGACACTTCTCATAAGGTATCACTTATAGAGGGAATGTAAAAACCGTTACACTTGAACTGAATTACAAAACAGAACAGAGTCACACATGCAGAAAACACACTATGGCTGCTTAAAGGGAAAGGTGAGGTGGGGTGATACATAAAACAAGGGTTTCAAATTAGCTCAGATACCGTTCCATAAACCCAATATGTAATAGACAAGACCTACTCCTTGCTCAGAGAACTGGACTCAACACGCCCTATTCACCACACAAGAATATATCTGACTAGTAATAATCTTAAAACCTATGTATTGATATCTCTCTGTTAGTGTGTCAAGTGGGTATAAAGCAGCATAAACACAGCAGTGAAAAGCAGCTAAACCCAATTATAAAAATAAATTACTTCGAAAAACCCATGAAACAAAGACAGTGAAAGAGAGAGAAATTCTTACACAATGCGTTCAGGGGCTGTGATGCAACCTGGATTGACCATATCTAGACCCACAGCTGGATGAGTCATAACGGTGGACACTCTTGGGGCTGAGAGGTTTGGTGAGGTTGGGTGAGCAAACGCAGACCCTTTAAAGTAATACTGCGTGGTACCCATCCCATGGGTCCCAAATCTCCAGGTTCAAGGGCATCTTCCTACATCGAAAACATGCACGAGAAACCCAGAAGATGGTACACCGTGTGAAGGGGAAAAATATCTAAAACGCACCTCATTTCTCATCTCCTTGTGCCCGGGTTCTCCATTCCAGCCGCTTTACTAGCAATCTCCTTATTTGGAGCATCAGCACCTTTAACCTCCTGTACCGTGCAGGTTGCAATTTGTCCTGAGGATGAACGGGAAGACGGGGAACCAGTGAGAGACTAGCTCTTGGTGTTGGGACAGGCACAGGTCACTCTATTTTCCCATCAGGAAGAAGAATTAACCACAGGCTCATCATCCCCCCCGGAACCAGAACAGGGCCTGAAGCCATCCAGCGCTTTTGCGGCCAGCTCCCAAAAAAGCGAGTTGTAAAATGGAGCTTCAGGGCACTGCAATTCACAAACCTGCAGAGTTATAAATGATAACTCTCGTCCACAAATATATTGAGGGAAGGCAAAGAAGAGGATTTGAAATCAAGGCAGAATTGCAGGAAACAGATTTCAGGAGGTAGATTCGAATCGCCTTTAAAGCACATGAAAAGCGGCAAAACGTTGACAATGATGCCCTTGGCTAAAAATGGCGTATGCGTTTTTTCCTGAATATATTCAGGAAAAAACGCATACGCCCTTTTTGGCCAACCAAGCAACCTGGAAAGGCAAATCAGCGCTACAAAGAAGACTCGCTACCCATCGGTCAAAAGGGCCATGCTGAAAAAAGTCTCAAAACCAGAAATGCGGGACAGGCCATGGAGAAATGGGAGCCTTGCTACACTGATGGGCGGGATGTAAATTGCCAACAGCCACTCTGGAGAAGTGTACGGTGTGTCTTGAAACATCTAAAAAACACAGCTTAGAGAGCATAGGGCACTTCCACTCATGGGGGTATAAATTGGGAAAATGAAAAATCAGCAAGACACAAGCACCCCAAAGTTTAGGGCTGCTCTGTTGACAAGGACCTCCACTTCATTCCACCTTCAATATCCCAGGAAAGAGAAAAATGGATAAAGAAGTTGTGGTCCTTATGTACAATGGAATATCACTCAGCCATGAAATCGATGTCATAAGGCTAGTAGCAGCATGATGAGTGGATTTAGGTACGACGATTCTAAGTGAAATAAGTCACACAGAAAAGGACACTTCTCATAAGGTATCACTTATAGAGGGAATGTAAAAACCGTTACACTTGAACTGAATTACAAAACAGAACAGAGTCACACATGCAGAAAACACACTATGGCTGCTTAACGGGAAAGGTGAGGTGGGGTGATACATAAAACAAGGGTATCAAATTAGCTCAGATACCGTTCCATAAACCCAATATGTAGTAGACAAGACCTACTCCTTGCTCAGAGAACTGGACTCAACACGCCCTATTCACCACACAAGAATATATCTGACTAGTAATAATCTTAAAACCTATGTATTGATATCTCTCTGTTAGTGTGTCAAGTGGGTATAAAGCAGCATAAACACAGCAGTGAAAAGCAGCTAAACCCAATTATAAAAATAAATTACTTCGAAAAACCCATGAAACAAAGACAGTGAAAGAGAGAGAAATTCTTACACAATGCGTTCAGGGGCTGTGATGCAACCTGGATTGACCATATCTAGACCCACAGCTGGATGAGTCATAACGGTGGACACTCTTGGGGCTGAGAGGTTTGGTGAGGTTGGGTGAGCAAACGCAGACCCTTTAAAGTAATACTGCGTGGTACCCATCCCATGGGTCCCAAATCTCCAGGTTCAAGGGCATCTTCCTACATCGAAAACATGCACGAGAAACCCAGAAGATGGTACACCGTGTGAAGGGGAAAAATATCTAAAACGCACCTCATTTCTCATCTCCTTGTGCCCGGGTTCTCCATTCCAGCCGCTTTACTAGCAATCTCCTTATTTGGAGCATCAGCACCTTTAACCTCCTGTACCGTGCAGGTTGCAATTTGTCCTGAGGATGAACGGGAAGACGGGGAACCAGTGAGAGACTAGCTCTTGGTGTTGGGACAGGCACAGGTCACTCTATTTTCCCATCAGGAAGAAGAATTAACCACAGGCTCATCATCCCCCCCGGAACCAGAACAGGGCCTGAAGCCATCCAGCGCTTTTGCGGCCAGCTCCCAAAAAAGCGAGTTGTAAAATGGAGCTTCAGGGCACTGCAATTCACAAACCTGCAGAGTTATAAATGATAACTCTCGTCCACAAATATATTGAGGGAAGGCAAAGAAGAGGATTTGAAATCAAGGCAGAATTGCAGGAAACAGATTTCAGGAGGTAGATTCGAATCGCCTTTAAAGCACATGAAAAGCGGCAAAACGTTGACAATGATGCCCTTGGCTAAAAATGGCGTATGCGTTTTTTCCTGAATATATTCAGGAAAAAACGCATACGCCCTTTTTGGCCAACCAAGCAACCTGGAAAGGCAAATCAGCGCTACAAAGAAGACTCGCTACCCATCGGTCAAAAGGGCCATGCTGAAAAAAGTCTCAAAACCAGAAATGCGGGACAGGCCATGGAGAAATGGGAGCCTTGCTACACTGATGGGCGGGATGTAAATTGCCAACAGCCACTCTGGAGAAGTGTACGGTGTGTCTTGAAACATCTAAAAAACACAGCTTAGAGAGCATAGGGCACTTCCACTCATGGGGGTATAAATTGGGAAAATGAAAAATCAGCAAGACACAAGCACCCCAAAGTTTAGGGCTGCTCTGTTGACAAGGACCTCCACTTCATTCCACCTTCAATATCCCAGGAAAGAGAAAAATGGATAAAGAAGTTGTGGTCCTTATGTACAATGGAATATCACTCAGCCATGAAATCGATGTCATAAGGCTAGTAGCAGCATGATGAGTGGATTTAGGTACGACGATTCTAAGTGAAATAAGTCACACAGAAAAGGACACTTCTCATAAGGTATCACTTATAGAGGGAATGTAAAAACCGTTACACTTGAACTGAATTACAAAACAGAACAGAGTCACACATGCAGAAAACACACTATGGCTGCTTAACGGGAAAGGTGAGGTGGGGTGATACATAAAACAAGGGTATCAAATTAGCTCAGATACCGTTCCATAAACCCAATATGTAGTAGACAAGACCTACTCCTTGCTCAGAGAACTGGACTCAACACGCCCTATTCACCGCACAAGAATATATCTGACTAGTAATAATCTTAAAACCTATGTATTGATATCTCTCTGTTAGTGTGTCAAGTGGGTGTAAAGCGGCATAAACACAGCCGTGAAAAGCCGCTATACCCCATTATGAAAATAAATTACTTTGAAAAACCCATGAAACAATGACAGTGAAAGAGATAGAAATACTTACACAATGAGTTCAGGGGCTGTGATGCAACCTGGATTGACCATATCTAGACCCACAGCTGGATGAGACATAAGGGTGGACACTCTTGGGGCTGAGAGGTTTGGTGAGGTTGGGTGAGCAAACGCAGACCCTTTAAAGTAATACTGTGTGGTACCCATCGCATGGGTCCCAAATCTCCAGGTTCAAGGGCATCTTCCTACATCGAAAACATGCATGAGAAACCCAGAAGATGGTACACCGTGTGATGGGGAAAGGTTTCTAAAACGCACCTCATTTCTCATCTCCTTGTGCCCGGGTTCGCCATTCCAGCTGCTTTACTAGCAATCTCCCTACTTGGAGCATCAGCACCTTTAACCTCCTGTTCCGTACAGGTTGCAATTTGTCCTGAGGATGAACGGGAAGACGGGGAACCAACGAGAGACTAGCTCTTGGTGTTGGGACAGGCACAGGTCACTCTATTTTCCCATCAGGAAGAAGAATTAACCACAGGCTCAGCCTGCCCCCCGGAACCAGAACAGGGCCTGAAGCCATCCTGCGCTTTTGCGGCCAGCTCCCAAAAAAGCGAGTTGTAAAATGGAGGTTCAGGGCACTGCAATTCACAAACCTGCAGAGTTATAAATGATAACTCTCGTCCACAAATATATTGAGGGAAGGCAAAGAAGCGGATTTGAAATCAAGGCAGAATTGCACGAAACAGATTTCAGGAGGTAGATACGAATCGCCTTTAAAGCACATGAAAAGCGGCAAAACGTTGACAATGATGCCCTTGGCCAAAAAGGGCGTATGCGTTTTTTCCTGAATATATTCAGGAAAAAACGCATACGCCCTTTTTGGTCAACCAAGCAACCTGGAAAGGCAAATCAGCGCTACAGAGATGTCTCGCTTCCCATCGGTCAAAAGGGCCATGCTGAAAAAAGTGTCAAAACCAGAAATGCAGGACAGGCCATGGAGAAATGGGAGCCTTGCTACACTGATGGGCGGGATGTAAATTGCCAACAGCCACTCTGGAGAAGTGTACGGTGTGTCCTGAAACATCTGAAAAACACAGCTTAGAGAGCATAGGGCACTTCCACTCATGGGGGTATAAATTGGGAAAATGAAAAATCAGCAAGACACAAGCACCCCAAAGTTGAGGGCTGCTCTGTTGACAAGGACCTCCACTTCATTCCACCTTAAATATCCCAGGAAAGAGAAAAATGGATAAAGAAGTTGTGGTCCTTATGTACAATGGAATATCACTCAGCCATGAAATCGATGTCATAAGGTTAGTAGCAGCATGATGAGTGGATTTAGGTACGACGATTCTAAGTGAAATAAGTCAAACAGAAAAGGACACTTCTCATAAGGTATCACTTATAGAGGGAATGTAAAAACCGTTACACTTGAACTGAATTACAAAACAGAACAGAGTCACACATGCAGAAAACAGACTATGGCTGCTTAACGGGAAAGGTGAGGTGGGGTGATACATAAAACAAGGGTATCAAATTAGCTCAGATACCGTTCCATAAACCCAATATGTAGTAGACAAGACCAACTCCTTGCTCAGAGAACTGTACTCAACACGCCCTATTCACCGCACAAGAATATATCTGACTAGTAATAATCTTAAAACCTATGTATTGATATCTCTCTGTTAGTGTGTCAAGTGGGTGTAAAGCGGCATAAACACAGCCGTGAAAAGCAGCTAAACCCCATTATGAAAATAAATTACTTTGAAAAACCCATGAAACAACGACAGTGAAAGAGATAGAAATTCTTACACAATGAGTTCAGGGGCTGTGATGCAACCTGGATTGACCATATCTAGACCCACAGCTAGATGAGACATAAGGGTGGACATTCTTGGGGCTGAGAGGTTTGGTGAGGTTGGGTGAGCAAACGCAGACCCTTTAAAGTAATACTGCGTGGTACCCATCGCATGGGTCCCAAATCTCCAGGTTCAAGGGCATCTTCCTACATCGAAAACATGCATGAGAAACCCAGAAGATGGTACACCGTGTGATGGGGAAAGGTTTCTAAAACGCACCTCATTTCTCATCTCCTTGTGCCCGGGGTCGCCATTCCAGCCGCTTTACTAACAATCTCCCTACTTGGAGCATCAGCACCTTTAACCTCCTGTTCCGTACAGGTTGCAATTTGTCCTGAGGCTGAACGGGAAGATGGGGAACCAGTGAGAGACTACCTCTTGTTGTTGGGACAGGAACAGGTCACTCTATTTTCCCATCAGGAAGAAGAATTAACCACAGGCTCATCCTCCCCCCCCCCCCCGGAACCAGAACATGGCCTGAAGCCATCCTGCGCTTTTGCGGCCAGCTCCCAAAAAAGCGAGTTGTAAAATGGAGCTTCAGGGCACTGCAATTCACAAACCTGCAGAGTTATAAATGATAACTCTCGTCCACAAATATATTGAGGGAAGGCAAAGAAGAGGATTTGAAATCAAGGCAGAATTGCAGGAAACAGATTTCAGGAGGTAGATTCGAATCGCCTTTAAAGCACATGAAAAGCGGCAAAACGCTGACAGTGATGCCCTTGGCCAAAAAGGGCGTATGCGTTTTTTCCTGAATATATTCAGGAAAAAACGCATACGCCCTTTCTGGCCCACCAAGCAACCTGGAAAGGCAAATCAGCACTACAAAGAAGACTCGCTACCCATCGGTCAAAAGGGCCATGCTGAAAAAAGTGTCAAAACCAGAAATGCAGGACAGGCCATGGAGAAATGGGAGCCTTGCTACACTGATGGGCAGGATGTAAATTGCCAACAGCCACTCTGGAGAAGTGTACGGTGTGTCCTGAAACATCTAAAAAACACAGCTTAGAGAGCATAGGGCACTTCCACTCATGGGGGTATAAATTGGGAAAATGAAAAATCAGCAAGACACAAGCACCCCAAAGTTTAGGGCTGCTCTGTTGACAAGGACCTCCACTTCATTCCACCTTCAATATCCCAGGAAAGAGAAAAATGGATAAAGAAGTTGTGGTCCTTATGTACAATGGAATATCACTCAGCCATGAAATCAATCTCATAAGGCTAGTAGCAGCATGATGAGTGGATTTAGGTACGACGATTCTAAGTGAAATAAGTCACACAGAAAAGGACACTTCTCATAAGGTATCACTTATAGAGGGAATGTAAAAACCGTTACACTTGAACTGAATTACAAAACAGAACAGAGTCACACATGCAGAAAACACACTATGGCTGCTTAAAGGGAAAGGTGAGGTGGGGTGATACATAAAACAAGGGTTTCAAATTAGCTCAGATACCGTTCCATAAACCCAATATGTAATAGACAAGACCTACTCCTTGCTCAGAGAACTGGACTCAACACGCCCTATTCACCACACAAGAATATATCTGACTAGTAATAATCTTAAAACCTATGTATTGATATCTCTCTGTTAGTGTGTCAAGTGGGTATAAAGCAGCATAAACACAGCAGTGAAAAGCAGCTAAACCCAATTATAAAAATAAATTACTTCGAAAAACCCATGAAACAAAGACAGTGAAAGAGAGAGAAATTCTTACACAATGCGTTCAGGGGCTGTGATGCAACCTGGATTGACCATATCTAGACCCACAGCTGGATGAGTCATAAGGGTGGACACTCTTGGGGCTGAGAGGTTTGGTGAGGTTGGGTGAGCAAACGCAGACCCTTTAAAGTAATACTGCGTGGTACCCATCCCATGGGTCCCAAATCTCCAGGTTCAAGGGCATCTTCCTACATCGAAGACATGCACGAGAAAGCCAGAAGATGGTACACCGTGTGAAGGGGAAAAATATCTAAAACGCACCTCATTTCTCATCTCCTTGTGCCCGGGTTCTCCATTCCAGCCGCTTTACTAGCAATCTTCTTATTTGGAGCATCAGCACCTTTAACCTCCTGTACCGTGCAGGTTGCAATTTGTCCTGAGGATGAACGGGAAGACGGGGAACCAGTGAGAGACTAGCTCTTGGTGTTGGGACAGGCACAGGTCACTCTATTTTCCCATCAGGAAGAAGAATTAACCACAGGCTCATCATCCCCCCCGGAACCAGAACAGGGCCTGAAGCCATCCAGCGCTTTTGCGGCCAGCTCCCAAAAAAGCGAGTTGTAAAATGGAGCTTCAGGGCACTGCAATTCACAAACCTGCAGAGTTATAAATGATAACTCTCGTCCACAAATATATTGAGGGAAGGCAAAGAAGAGGATTTGAAATCAAGGCAGAATTGCAGGAAACAGATTTCAGGAGGTAGATTCGAATCGCCTTTAAAGCACATGAAAAGCGGCAAAACGTTGACAATGATGCCCTTGGCTAAAAATGGCGTATGCGTTTTTTCCTGAATATATTCAGGAAAAAACGCATACGCCCTTTTTGGCCAACCAAGCAACCTGGAAAGGCAAATCAGCGCTACAAAGAAGACTCGCTACCCATCGGTCAAAAGGGCCATGCTGAAAAAAGTCTCAAAACCAGAAATGCGGGACAGGCCATGGAGAAATGGGAGCCTTGCTACACTGATGGGCGGGATGTAAATTGCCAACAGCCACTCTGGAGAAGTGTACGGTGTGTCTTGAAACATCTAAAAAACACAGCTTAGAGAGCATAGGGCACTTCCACTCATGGGGGTATAAATTGGGAAAATGAAAAATCAGCAAGACACAAGCACCCCAAAGTTTAGGGCTGCTCTGTTGACAAGGACCTCCACTTCATTCCACCTTCAATATCCCAGGAAAGAGAAAAATGGATAAAGAAGTTGTGGTCCTTATGTACAATGGAATATCACTCAGCCATGAAATCGATGTCATAAGGCTAGTAGCAGCATGATGAGTGGATTTAGGTACGACGATTCTAAGTGAAATAAGTCACACAGAAAAGGACACTTCTCATAAGGTATCACTTATAGAGGGAATGTAAAAACCGTTACACTTGAACTGAATTACAAAACAGAACAGAGTCACACATGCAGAAAACACACTATGGCTGCTTAACGGGAAAGGTGAGGTGGGGTGATACATAAAACAAGGGTATCAAATTAGCTCAGATACCGTTCCATAAACCCAATATGTAGTAGACAAGACCAACTCCTTGCTCAGAGAACTGTACTCAACACGCCCTATTCACCGCACAAGAATATATCTGACTAGTAATAATCTTAAAACCTATGTATTGATATCTCTCTGTTAGTGTGTCAAGTGGGTGTAAAGCGGCATAAACACAGCCGTGAAAAGCAGCTAAACCCCATTATGAAAATAAATTACTTTGAAAAACCCATGAAACAACGACAGTGAAAGAGATAGAAATTCTTACACAATGAGTTCAGGGGCTGTGATGCAACCTGGATTGACCATATCTAGACCCACAGCTTGATGAGACATAAGGGTGGACATTCTTGGGGCTGAGAGGTTTGGTGAGGTTGGGTGAGCAAACGCAGACCCTTTAAAGTAATACTGCGTGGTACCCATCGCATGGGTCCCAAATCTCCAGGTTCAAGGGCATCTTCCTACATCGAAAACATGCATGAGAAACCCAGAAGATGGTACACCGTGTGATGGGGAAAGGTTTCTAAAACGCACCTCATTTCTCATCTCCTTGTGCCCGGGGTCGCCATTCCAGCCGCTTTACTAACAATCTCCCTACTTGGAGCATCAGCACCTTTAACCTCCTGTTCCGTACAGGTTGCAATTTGTCCTGAGGCTGAACGGGAAGATGGGGAACCAGTGAGAGACTACCTCTTGTTGTTGGGACAGGAACAGGTCACTCTATTTTCCCATCAGGAAGAAGAATTAACCACAGGCTCATCCTCCCCCCCCCCCCGGAACCAGAACATGGCCTGAAGCCATCCTGCGCTTTTGCGGCCAGCTCCCAAAAAAGCGAGTTGTAAAATGGAGCTTCAGGGCACTGCAATTCACAAACCTGCAGAGTTATAAATGATAACTCTCGTCCACAAATATATTGAGGGAAGGCAAAGAAGAGGATTTGAAATCAAGGCAGAATTGCAGGAAACAGATTTCAGGAGGTAGATTCGAATCGCCTTTAAAGCACATGAAAAGCGGCAAAACGCTGACAATGATGCCCTTGGCCAAAAAGGGCGTATGCGTTTTTTCCTGAATATATTCAGGAAAAAACGCATACGCCCTTTCTGGCCCACCAAGCAACCTGGAAAGGCAAATCAGCACTACAAAGAAGACTCGCTACCCATCGGTCAAAAGGGCCATGCTGAAAAAAGTGTCAAAACCAGAAATGCAGGACAGGCCATGGAGAAATGGGAGCCTTGCTACACTGATGGGCAGGATGTAAATTGCCAACAGCCACTCTGGAGAAGTGTACGGTGTGTCCTGAAACATCTAAAAAACACAGCTTAGAGAGCATAGGGCACTTCCACTCATGGGGGTATAAATTGGGAAAATGAAAAATCAGCAAGACACAAGCACCCCAAAGTTTAGGGCTGCTCTGTTGACAAGGACCTCCACTTCATTCCACCTTCAATATCCCAGGAAAGAGAAAAATGGATACAGAAGTTGTGGTCCTTATGTACAATGGAATATCACTCAGCCATGAAATCAATCTCATAAGGCTAGTAGCAGCATGATGAGTGGATTTAGGTACGACGATTCTAAGTGAAATAAGTCACACAGAAAAGGACACTTCTCATAAGGTATCACTTATAGAGGGAATGTAAAAACCGTTACACTTGAACTGAATTACAAAACAGAACAGAGTCACACATGCAGAAAACACACTATGGCTGCTTAAAGGGAAAGGTGAGGTGGGGTGATACATAAAACAAGGGTTTCAAATTAGCTCAGATACCGTTCCATAAACCCAATATGTAATAGACAAGACCTACTCCTTGCTCAGAGAACTGGACTCAACACGCCCTATTCACCACACAAGAATATATCTGACTAGTAATAATCTTAAAACCTATGTATTGATATCTCTCTGTTAGTGTGTCAAGTGGGTATAAAGCAGCATAAACACAGCAGTGAAAAGCAGCTAAACCCAATTATAAAAATAAATTACTTCGAAAAACCCATGAAACAAAGACAGTGAAAGAGAGAGAAATTCTTACACAATGCGTTCAGGGGCTGTGATGCAACCTGGATTGACCATATCTAGACCCACAGCTGGATGAGTCATAAGGGTGGACACTCTTGGGGCTGAGAGGTTTGGTGAGGTTGGGTGAGCAAACGCAGACCCTTTAAAGTAATACTGCGTGGTACCCATCCCATGGGTCCCAAATCTCCAGGTTCAAGGGCATCTTCCTACATCGAAGACATGCACGAGAAACCCAGAAGATGGTACACCGTGTGATGGGGAAAGGTTTCTAAAACGCACCTCATTTCTCATCTCCTTGTGCCCGGGTTCGCCATTCCAGCTGCTTTACTAGCAATCTCCCTACTTGGAGCATCAACACCTTTAACCTCCTGTTCCGTACAGGTTGCAATTTGTCCTGAGGATGAACGGGAAGACGGGGAACCAACGAGAGACTAGCTCTTGGTGTTGGGACAGGCACAGGTCACTCTATTTTCCCATCAGGAAGAAGAATTAACCACAGGCTCAGCCTGCCCCCCGTAACAAGAACAGGGCCTGAAGCCATCCTGCGCTTTTGCGGCCAGCTCCCAAAAAAGCGAGTTGTAAAATGGAGGTTCAGGGCACTGCAATTCACAAACCTGCAGAGTTATAAATGATAACTCTCGTCCACAAATATATTGAGGGAAGGCAAAGAAGAGGATTTGAAATCAAGGCAGAATTGCACGAAACAGATTTCAGGAGGTAGATACGAATCGCCTTTAAAGCACATGAAAAGCGGCAAAACGTTGACAATGATGCCCTTGGCCAAAAAGGGCGTATGCGTTTTTTCCTGAATATATTCAGGAAAAAACGCATACGCCCTTTTTGGTCAACCAAGCAACCTGGAAAGGCAAATCAGCGCTAGAGAGAAGTCTCGCTTCCCATCGGTCAAAAGGGCCATGCTGAAAAAAGTGTCAAAACCAGAAATGCAGGACAGGCCATGGAGAAATGGGAGCCTTGCTACACTGATGGGCGGGATGTAAATTGCCAACAGCCACTCTGGAGAAGTGTACGGTGTGTCCTGAAACATCTGAAAAACACAGCTTAGAGAGCATAGGGCACTTCCACTCATGGGGTTATAAATTGGGAAAATGAAAAATCAGCAAGACACAAGCACCCCAAAGTTGAGGGCTGCTCTGTTGACAAGGACCTCCACTTCATTCCACCTTAAATATCCCAGGAAAGAGAAAAATGGATAAAGAAGTTGTGGTCCTTATGTACAATGGAATATCACTCAGCCATGAAATCAATGTCATAATGTTAGTAGCAGCATGATGAGTGGATTTAGGTACGACGATTCTAAGCGAAATAAGTCAAACAGAAAAGGACACTTCTCATAAGGTATCACTTTTAGAGGGAATGTAAAAACCGTTACACTTGAACTGAATTACAAAACAGAACAGAGTCACACATGCAGAAAACACACTATGGCTGCTTAACGGGAAAGGTGAGGTGGGGTGATACATAAAACAAGGGTATCAAATTAGCTCAGATACCGTTCCATAAACCCAATATGTAGTAGACAAGACCAACTCCTTGCTCAGAGAACTGGACTCAACACGCCCTATTCACCGCACAAGAATATATCTGACTAGTAATAATCTTAAAACGTATGTATTGATATCTCTCTGTTAGTGTGTCAAGTGGGTGTAAAGCGGCATAAACACAGCCGTGAAAAGCAGCTAAACCCCATTATGAAAATAAATTACTTTGAAAAACCCATGAAACAACGACAGTGAAAGAGATAGAAATTCTTACACAATGAGTTCAGGGGCTGTGATGCAACCTGGATTGACCATATCTAGACCCACAGCTGGATGAGACATAAGGGTGGACACTCTTGGGGCTGAGAGGTTTGGTGAGGTTGGGTGAGCAAACACAGACCCTTTAAAGTAATACTGCGTGGTACCCATCGCATGGGTCCCAAATCTCCAGGTTCAAGGGCATCTTCCTACATCGAAAACATGCATGAGAAACCCAGAAGATGGTACACCGTGTGATGGGGAAAGGTTTCTAAAACGCACCTCATTTCTCATCTCCTTGTGCCCGGGTTCGCCATTCCAGCCACTTTACTAGCAATCTCCCTACTTGGAGCATCAGCACCTTTAACCTCCTGTTCCGTACAGGTTGCAATTTGTCCTGAGGATGAACGGGAAGACGTGGAACCAACGAGAGACTAGCTCTTGGTGTTGGGACAGGCACAGGTCACTCTATTTTCCCATCAGGAAGAAGAATTAACCACAGGCTCAGCCTGCCCCCCGGAACCAGAACAGGGCCTGAAGCCATCCTGCGCTTTTGCGGCCAGCTCCCAAAAAAGCGAGTTGTAAAATGGAGGTTCAGGGCACTGCAATTCACAAACCTGCAGAGTTATAAATGATAACTCTCGTCCACAAATATATTGAGGGAAGGCAAAGAAGAGGATTTGAAATCAAGGCAGAATTGCACGAAACAGATTTCAGGAGGTAGATACGAATCGCCTTTAAAGCACATGAAAAGCGGCAAAACGTTGACAATGATGCCCTTGGCCAAAAAGGGCGTATGCGTTTTTTCCTGAATATATTCAGGAAAAAACGCATACGCCCTTTTTGGCCAACCAAGCAACCTGGAAAGGCAAATCAGCGCTACAGAGAAGTCTCGCTTCCCATCGGTCAAAAGGGCCATGCTGAAAAAAGTGTCAAAACCAGAAATGCAGGACAGGCCATGGAGAAATGGGAGCCTTGCTACACTGATGGGCGGGATGTAAATTGCCAACAGCCACTATGGAGAAGTGTACGGTGTGTCCTGAAACATCTGAAAAACACAGCTTAGAGAGCATAGGGCACTTCCACTCATGGGGGTATAAATTGGGAAAATGAAAAATCAGCAAGACACAAGCACCCCAAAGTTGAGGGCTGCTCTGTTGACAAGGACCTCCACTTCATTCCACCTTAAATATCCCAGGAAAGAGAAAAATGGATAAAGAAGTTGTGGTCCTTATGTACAATGGAATATCACTCAGCCATGAAATCGATGTCATAAGGCTAGTAGCAGCATGATGAGTGGATTTAGGTACGACGATTCTAAGTGAAATAAGTCACACAGAAAAGGACACTTCTCATAAGGTATCACTTATAGAGGGAATGTAAAAACCGTTACACTTGAACTGAATTACAAAACAGAACAGAGTCACACATGCAGAAAACACACTATGGCTGCTTAACGGGAAAGGTGAGGTGGGGTGATACATAAAACAAGGGTATCAAATTAGCTCAGATACCGTTCCATAAACCCAATATGTAGTAGACAAGACCAACTCCTTGCTCAGAGAACTGTACTCAACACGCCCTATTCACCGCACAAGAATATATCTGACTAGTAATAATCTTAAAACCTATGTATTGATATCTCTCTGTTAGTGTGTCAAGTGGGTGTAAAGCGGCATAAACACAGCCGTGAAAAGCAGCTAAACCCCATTATGAAAATAAATTACTTTGAAAAACCCATGAAACAACGACAGTGAAAGAGATAGAAATTCTTACACAATGAGTTCAGGGGCTGTGATGCAACCTGGATTGACCATATCTAGACCCACAGCTTGATGAGACATAAGGGTGGACATTCTTGGGGCTGAGAGGTTTGGTGAGGTTGGGTGAGCAAACGCAGACCCTTTAAAGTAATACTGCGTGGTACCCATCGCATGGGTCCCAAATCTCCAGGTTCAAGGGCATCTTCCTACATCGAAAACATGCATGAGAAACCCAGAAGATGGTACACCGTGTGATGGGGAAAGGTTTCTAAAACGCACCTCATTTCTCATCTCCTTGTGCCCGGGGTCGCCATTCCAGCCGCTTTACTAACAATCTCCCTACTTGGAGCATCAGCACCTTTAACCTCCTGTTCCGTACAGGTTGCAATTTGTCCTGAGGCTGAACGGGAAGATGGGGAACCAGTGAGAGACTACCTCTTGTTGTTGGGACAGGAACAGGTCACTCTATTTTCCCATCAGGAAGAAGAATTAACCACAGGCTCATCCTCCCCCCCCCCCCGGAACCAGAACATGGCCTGAAGCCATCCTGCGCTTTTGCGGCCAGCTCCCAAAAAAGCGAGTTGTAAAATGGAGCTTCAGGGCACTGCAATTCACAAACCTGCAGAGTTATAAATGATAACTCTCGTCCACAAATATATTGAGGGAAGGCAAAGAAGAGGATTTGAAATCAAGGCAGAATTGCAGGAAACAGATTTCAGGAGGTAGATTCGAATCGCCTTTAAAGCACATGAAAAGCGGCAAAACGCTGACAATGATGCCCTTGGCCAAAAAGGGCGTATGCGTTTTTTCCTGAATATATTCAGGAAAAAACGCATACGCCCTTTCTGGCCCACCAAGCAACCTGGAAAGGCAAATCAGCACTACAAAGAAGACTCGCTACCCATCGGTCAAAAGGGCCATGCTGAAAAAAGTGTCAAAACCAGAAATGCAGGACAGGCCATGGAGAAATGGGAGCCTTGCTACACTGATGGGCAGGATGTAAATTGCCAACAGCCACTCTGGAGAAGTGTACGGTGTGTCCTGAAACATCTAAAAAACACAGCTTAGAGAGCATAGGGCACTTCCACTCATGGGGGTATAAATTGGGAAAATGAAAAATCAGCAAGACACAAGCACCCCAAAGTTTAGGGCTGCTCTGTTGACAAGGACCTCCACTTCATTCCACCTTCAATATCCCAGGAAAGAGAAAAATGGATACAGAAGTTGTGGTCCTTATGTACAATGGAATATCACTCAGCCATGAAATCAATCTCATAAGGCTAGTAGCAGCATGATGAGTGGATTTAGGTACGACGATTCTAAGTGAAATAAGTCACACAGAAAAGGACACTTCTCATAAGGTATCACTTATAGAGGGAATGTAAAAACCGTTACAC
Organism: Balaenoptera borealis; assembly: GCF_965194805.1. Lineage (NCBI taxonomy): Eukaryota > Metazoa > Chordata > Mammalia > Artiodactyla > Balaenopteridae > Balaenoptera > Balaenoptera borealis. Next base: position 77,133 of record NW_028122952.1, read on the forward strand.
TTGAACTGAATTACAAAACAGAACAGAGTCACACATGCAGAAAACACACTATGGCTGCTTAAAGGGAAAGGTGAGGTGGGGTGATACATAAAACAAGGGTTTCAAATTAGCTCAGATACCGTTCCATAAACCCAATATGTAATAGACAAGACCTACTCCTTGCTCAGAGAACTGGACTCAACACGCCCTATTCACCACACAAGAATATATCTGACTAGTAATAATCTTAAAACGTATGTATTGATATCTCTCTGTTAGTGTGTCAAGTGGGTGTAAAGCGGCATAAACACAGCCGTGAAAAGCAGCTAAACCCCATTATGAAAATAAATTACTTTGAAAAACCCATGAAACAACGACAGTGAAAGAGATAGAAATTCTTACACAATGAGTTCAGGGGCTGTGATGCAACCTGGATTGACCATATCTAGACCCACAGCTGGATGAGACATAAGGGTGGACACTCTTGGGGCTGAGAGGTTTGGTGAGGTTGGGTGAGCAAACACAGACCCTTTAAAGTAATACTGCGTGGTACCCATCGCATGGGTCCCAAATCTCCAGGTTCAAGGGCATCTTCCTACATCGAAAACATGCATGAGAAACCCAGAAGATGGTACACCGTGTGATGGGGAAAGGTTTCTAAAACGCACCTCATTTCTCATCTCCTTGTGCCCGGGTTCGCCATTCCAGCCACTTTACTAGCAATCTCCCTACTTGGAGCATCAGCACCTTTAACCTCCTGTTCCGTACAGGTTGCAATTTGTCCTGAGGATGAACGGGAAGATGTGGAACCAACGAGAGACTAGCTCTTGGTGTTGGGACAGGCACAGGTCACTCTATTTTCCCATCAGGAAGAAGAATTAACCACAGGCTCAGCCTGCCCCCCGGAACCAGAACAGGGCCTGAAGCCATCCTGCGCTTTTGCGGCCAGCTCCCAAAAAAGCGAGTTGTAAAATGGAGCTTCAGGGCACTGCAATTCACAAACCTGCAGAGTTATAAATGATAACTCTCGTCCACAAATATATTGAGGGAAGGCAAAGAAGAGGATTTGAAATCAAGGCAGAATTGCAGGAAACAGATTTCAGGAGGTAGATTCGAATCGCCTTTAAAGCACATGAAAAGCGGCAAAACGCTGACAATGATGCCCTTGGCCAAAAAGGGCGTATGCGTTTTTTCCTGAATATATTCAGGAAAAAACGCATACGCCCTTTCTGGCCCACCAAGCAACCTGGAAAGGCAAATCAGCACTACAAAGAAGACTCGCTACCCATCGGTCAAAAGGGCCATGCTGAAAAAAGTGTCAAAACCAGAAATGCAGGACAGGCCATGGAGAAATGGGAGCCTTGCTACACTGATGGGCAGGATGTAAATTGCCAACAGCCACTCTGGAGAAGTGTACGGTGTGTCCTGAAACATCTAAAAAACACAGCTTAGAGAGCATAGGGCACTTCCACTCATGGGGGTATAAATTGGGAAAATGAAAAATCAGCAAGACACAAGCACCCCAAAGTTTAGGGCTGCTCTGTTGACAAGGACCTCCACTTCATTCCACCTTCAATATCCCAGGAAAGAGAAAAATGGATACAGAAGTTGTGGTCCTTATGTACAATGGAATATCACTCAGCCATGAAATCAATCTCATAAGGCTAGTAGCAGCATGATGAGTGGATTTAGGTACGACGATTCTAAGTGAAATAAGTCACACAGAAAAGGACACTTCTCATAAGGTATCACTTATAGAGGGAATGTAAAAACCGTTACACTTGAACTGAATTACAAAACAGAACAGAGTCACACATGCAGAAAACACACTATGGCTGCTTAAAGGGAAAGGTGAGGTGGGGTGATACATAAAACAAGGGTTTCAAATTAGCTCAGATACCGTTCCATAAACCCAATATGTAATAGACAAGACCTACTCCTTGCTCAGAGAACTGGACTCAACACGCCCTATTCACCACACAAGAATATATCTGACTAGTAATAATCTTAAAACCTATGTATTGATATCTCTCTGTTAGTGTGTCAAGTGGGTATAAAGCAGCATAAACACAGCAGTGAAAAGCAGCTAAACCCAATTATAAAAATAAATTACTTCGAAAAACCCATGAAACAAAGACAGTGAAAGAGAGAGAAATTCTTACACAATGCGTTCAGGGGCTGTGATGCAACCTGGATTGACCATATCTAGACCCACAGCTGGATGAGTCATAACGGTGGACACTCTTGGGGCTGAGAGGTTTGGTGAGGTTGGGTGAGCAAACGCAGACCCTTTAAAGTAATACTGCGTGGTACCCATCCCATGGGTCCCAAATCTCCAGGTTCAAGGGCATCTTCCTACATCGAAAACATGCACGAGAAACCCAGAAGATGGTACACCGTGTGAAGGGGAAAAATATCTAAAACGCACCTCATTTCTCATCTCCTTGTGCCCGGGTTCTCCATTCCAGCCGCTTTACTAGCAATCTCCTTATTTGGAGCATCAGCACCTTTAACCTCCTGTACCGTGCAGGTTGCAATTTGTCCTGAGGATGAACGGGAAGACGGGGAACCAGTGAGAGACTAGCTCTTGGTGTTGGGACAGGCACAGGTCACTCTATTTTCCCATCAGGAAGAAGAATTAACCACAGGCTCATCATCCCCCCCGGAACCAGAACAGGGCCTGAAGCCATCCAGCGCTTTTGCGGCCAGCTCCCAAAAAAGCGAGTTGTAAAATGGAGCTTCAGGGCACTGCAATTCACAAACCTGCAGAGTTATAAATGATAACTCTCGTCCACAAATATATTGAGGGAAGGCAAAGAAGAGGATTTGAAATCAAGGCAGAATTGCAGGAAACAGATTTCAGGAGGTAGATTCGAATCGCCTTTAAAGCACATGAAAAGCGGCAAAACGTTGACAATGATGCCCTTGGCTAAAAATGGCGTATGCGTTTTTTCCTGAATATATTCAGGAAAAAACGCATACGCCCTTTTTGGCCAACCAAGCAACCTGGAAAGGCAAATCAGCGCTACAAAGAAGACTCGCTACCCATCGGTCAAAAGGGCCATGCTGAAAAAAGTCTCAAAACCAGAAATGCGGGACAGGCCATGGAGAAATGGGAGCCTTGCTACACTGATGGGCGGGATGTAAATTGCCAACAGCCACTCTGGAGAAGTGTACGGTGTGTCTTGAAACATCTAAAAAACACAGCTTAGAGAGCATAGGGCACTTCCACTCATGGGGGTATAAATTGGGAAAATGAAAAATCAGCAAGACACAAGCACCCCAAAGTTTAGGGCTGCTCTGTTGACAAGGACCTCCACTTCATTCCACCTTCAATATCCCAGGAAAGAGAAAAATGGATACAGAAGTTGTGGTCCTTATGTACAATGGAATATCACTCAGCCATGAAATCAATCTCATAAGGCTAGTAGCAGCATGATGAGTGGATTTAGGTACGACGATTCTAAGTGAAATAAGTCACACAGAAAAGGACACTTCTCATAAGGTATCACTTATAGAGGGAATGTAAAAACCGTTACACTTGAACTGAATTACAAAACAGAACAGAGTCACACATGCAGAAAACACACTATGGCTGCTTAAAGGGAAAGGTGAGGTGGGGTGATACATAAAACAAGGGTTTCAAATTAGCTCAGATACCGTTCCATAAACCCAATATGTAATAGACAAGACCTACTCCTTGCTCAGAGAACTGGACTCAACACGCCCTATTCACCACACAAGAATATATCTGACTAGTAATAATCTTAAAACCTATGTATTGATATCTCTCTGTTAGTGTGTCAAGTGGGTATAAAGCAGCATAAACACAGCAGTGAAAAGCAGCTAAACCCAATTATAAAAATAAATTACTTCGAAAAACCCATGAAACAAAGACAGTGAAAGAGAGAGAAATTCTTACACAATGCGTTCAGGGGCTGTGATGCAACCTGGATTGACCATATCTAGACCCACAGCTGGATGAGTCATAACGGTGGACACTCTTGGGGCTGAGAGGTTTGGTGAGGTTGGGTGAGCAAACGCAGACCCTTTAAAGTAATACTGCGTGGTACCCATCCCATGGGTCCCAAATCTCCAGGTTCAAGGGCATCTTCCTACATCGAAAACATGCACGAGAAACCCAGAAGATGGTACACCGTGTGAAGGGGAAAAATATCTAAAACGCACCTCATTTCTCATCTCCTTGTGCCCGGGTTCTCCATTCCAGCCGCTTTACTAGCAATCTCCTTATTTGGAGCATCAGCACCTTTAACCTCCTGTACCGTGCAGGTTGCAATTTGTCCTGAGGATGAACGGGAAGACGGGGAACCAGTGAGAGACTAGCTCTTGGTGTTGGGACAGGCACAGGTCACTCTATTTTCCCATCAGGAAGAAGAATTAACCACAGGCTCATCATCCCCCCCGGAACCAGAACAGGGCCTGAAGCCATCCAGCGCTTTTGCGGCCAGCTCCCAAAAAAGCGAGTTGTAAAATGGAGCTTCAGGGCACTGCAATTCACAAACCTGCAGAGTTATAAATGATAACTCTCGTCCACAAATATATTGAGGGAAGGCAAAGAAGAGGATTTGAAATCAAGGCAGAATTGCAGGAAACAGATTTCAGGAGGTAGATTCGAATCGCCTTTAAAGCACATGAAAAGCGGCAAAACGTTGACAATGATGCCCTTGGCTAAAAATGGCGTATGCGTTTTTTCCTGAATATATTCAGGAAAAAACGCATACGCCCTTTTTGGCCAACCAAGCAACCTGGAAAGGCAAATCAGCGCTACAAAGAAGACTCGCTACCCATCGGTCAAAAGGGCCATGCTGAAAAAAGTCTCAAAACCAGAAATGCGGGACAGGCCATGGAGAAATGGGAGCCTTGCTACACTGATGGGCGGGATGTAAATTGCCAACAGCCACTCTGGAGAAGTGTACGGTGTGTCTTGAAACATCTAAAAAACACAGCTTAGAGAGCATAGGGCACTTCCACTCATGGGGGTATAAATTGGGAAAATGAAAAATCAGCAAGACACAAGCACCCCAAAGTTTAGGGCTGCTCTGTTGACAAGGACCTCCACTTCATTCCACCTTCAATATCCCAGGAAAGAGAAAAATGGATAAAGAAGTTGTGGTCCTTATGTACAATGGAATATCACTCAGCCATGAAATCGATGTCATAAGGCTAGTAGCAGCATGATGAGTGGATTTAGGTACGACGATTCTAAGTGAAATAAGTCACACAGAAAAGGACACTTCTCATAAGGTATCACTTATAGAGGGAATGTAAAAACCGTTACACTTGAACTGAATTACAAAACAGAACAGAGTCACACATGCAGAAAACACACTATGGCTGCTTAACGGGAAAGGTGAGGTGGGGTGATACATAAAACAAGGGTATCAAATTAGCTCAGATACCGTTCCATAAACCCAATATGTAGTAGACAAGACCAACTCCTTGCTCAGAGAACTGTACTCAACACGCCCTATTCACCGCACAAGAATATATCTGACTAGTAATAATCTTAAAACCTATGTATTGATATCTCTCTGTTAGTGTGTCAAGTGGGTGTAAAGCGGCATAAACACAGCCGTGAAAAGCAGCTAAACCCCATTATGAAAATAAATTACTTTGAAAAACCCATGAAACAACGACAGTGAAAGAGATAGAAATTCTTACACAATGAGTTCAGGGGCTGTGATGCAACCTGGATTGACCATATCTAGACCCACAGCTTGATGAGACATAAGGGTGGACATTCTTGGGGCTGAGAGGTTTGGTGAGGTTGGGTGAGCAAACGCAGACCCTTTAAAGTAATACTGCGTGGTACCCATCGCATGGGTCCCAAATCTCCAGGTTCAAGGGCATCTTCCTACATCGAAAACATGCATGAGAAACCCAGAAGATGGTACACCGTGTGATGGGGAAAGGTTTCTAAAACGCACCTCATTTCTCATCTCCTTGTGCCCGGGGTCGCCATTCCAGCCGCTTTACTAACAATCTCCCTACTTGGAGCATCAGCACCTTTAACCTCCTGTTCCGTACAGGTTGCAATTTGTCCTGAGGCTGAACGGGAAGATGGGGAACCAGTGAGAGACTACCTCTTGTTGTTGGGACAGGAACAGGTCACTCTATTTTCCCATCAGGAAGAAGAATTAACCACAGGCTCATCCTCCCCCCCCCCCCGGAACCAGAACATGGCCTGAAGCCATCCTGCGCTTTTGCGGCCAGCTCCCAAAAAAGCGAGTTGTAAAATGGAGCTTCAGGGCACTGCAATTCACAAACCTGCAGAGTTATAAATGATAACTCTCGTCCACAAATATATTGAGGGAAGGCAAAGAAGAGGATTTGAAATCAAGGCAGAATTGCAGGAAACAGATTTCAGGAGGTAGATTCGAATCGCCTTTAAAGCACATGAAAAGCGGCAAAACGCTGACAATGATGCCCTTGGCCAAAAAGGGCGTATGCGTTTTTTCCTGAATATATTCAGGAAAAAACGCATACGCCCTTTCTGGCCCACCAAGCAACCTGGAAAGGCAAATCAGCACTACAAAGAAGACTCGCTACCCATCGGTCAAAAGGGCCATGCTGAAAAAAGTGTCAAAACCAGAAATGCAGGACAGGCCATGGAGAAATGGGAGCCTTGCTACACTGATGGGCAGGATGTAAATTGCCAACAGCCACTCTGGAGAAGTGTACGGTGTGTCCTGAAACATCTAAAAAACACAGCTTAGAGAGCATAGGGCACTTCCACTCATGGGGGTATAAATTGGGAAAATGAAAAATCAGCAAGACACAAGCACCCCAAAGTTTAGGGCTGCTCTGTTGACAAGGACCTCCACTTCATTCCACCTTCAATATCCCAGGAAAGAGAAAAATGGATACAGAAGTTGTGGTCCTTATGTACAATGGAATATCACTCAGCCATGAAATCAATCTCATAAGGCTAGTAGCAGCATGATGAGTGGATTTAGGTACGACGATTCTAAGTGAAATAAGTCACACAGAAAAGGACACTTCTCATAAGGTATCACTTATAGAGGGAATGTAAAAACCGTTACACTTGAACTGAATTACAAAACAGAACAGAGTCACACATGCAGAAAACACACTATGGCTGCTTAAAGGGAAAGGTGAGGTGGGGTGATACATAAAACAAGGGTTTCAAATTAGCTCAGATACCGTTCCATAAACCCAATATGTAATAGACAAGACCTACTCCTTGCTCAGAGAACTGGACTCAACACGCCCTATTCACCACACAAGAATATATCTGACTAGTAATAATCTTAAAACCTATGTATTGATATCTCTCTGTTAGTGTGTCAAGTGGGTATAAAGCAGCATAAACACAGCAGTGAAAAGCAGCTAAACCCAATTATAAAAATAAATTACTTCGAAAAACCCATGAAACAAAGACAGTGAAAGAGAGAGAAATTCTTACACAATGCGTTCAGGGGCTGTGATGCAACCTGGATTGACCATATCTAGACCCACAGCTGGATGAGTCATAAGGGTGGACACTCTTGGGGCTGAGAGGTTTGGTGAGGTTGGGTGAGCAAACGCAGACCCTTTAAAGTAATACTGCGTGGTACCCATCCCATGGGTCCCAAATCTCCAGGTTCAAGGGCATCTTCCTACATCGAAGACATGCACGAGAAACCCAGAAGATGGTACACCGTGTGATGGGGAAAGGTTTCTAAAACGCACCTCATTTCTCATCTCCTTGTGCCCGGGTTCGCCATTCCAGCTGCTTTACTAGCAATCTCCCTACTTGGAGCATCAACACCTTTAACCTCCTGTTCCGTACAGGTTGCAATTTGTCCTGAGGATGAACGGGAAGACGGGGAACCAACGAGAGACTAGCTCTTGGTGTTGGGACAGGCACAGGTCACTCTATTTTCCCATCAGGAAGAAGAATTAACCACAGGCTCAGCCTGCCCCCCGTAACAAGAACAGGGCCTGAAGCCATCCTGCGCTTTTGCGGCCAGCTCCCAAAAAAGCGAGTTGTAAAATGGAGGTTCAGGGCACTGCAATTCACAAACCTGCAGAGTTATAAATGATAACTCTCGTCCACAAATATATTGAGGGAAGGCAAAGAAGAGGATTTGAAATCAAGGCAGAATTGCACGAAACAGATTTCAGGAGGTAGATACGAATCGCCTTTAAAGCACATGAAAAGCGGCAAAACGTTGACAATGATGCCCTTGGCCAAAAAGGGCGTATGCGTTTTTTCCTGAATATATTCAGGAAAAAACGCATACGCCCTTTTTGGTCAACCAAGCAACCTGGAAAGGCAAATCAGCGCTAGAGAGAAGTCTCGCTTCCCATCGGTCAAAAGGGCCATGCTGAAAAAAGTGTCAAAACCAGAAATGCAGGACAGGCCATGGAGAAATGGGAGCCTTGCTACACTGATGGGCGGGATGTAAATTGCCAACAGCCACTCTGGAGAAGTGTACGGTGTGTCCTGAAACATCTGAAAAACACAGCTTAGAGAGCATAGGGCACTTCCACTCATGGGGTTATAAATTGGGAAAATGAAAAATCAGCAAGACACAAGCACCCCAAAGTTGAGGGCTGCTCTGTTGACAAGGACCTCCACTTCATTCCACCTTAAATATCCCAGGAAAGAGAAAAATGGATAAAGAAGTTGTGGTCCTTATGTACAATGGAATATCACTCAGCCATGAAATCAATGTCATAATGTTAGTAGCAGCATGATGAGTGGATTTAGGTACGACGATTCTAAGCGAAATAAGTCAAACAGAAAAGGACACTTCTCATAAGGTATCACTTTTAGAGGGAATGTAAAAACCGTTACACTTGAACTGAATTACAAAACAGAACAGAGTCACACATGCAGAAAACACACTATGGCTGCTTAACGGGAAAGGTGAGGTGGGGTGATACATAAAACAAGGGTATCAAATTAGCTCAGATACCGTTCCATAAACCCAATATGTAGTAGACAAGACCAACTCCTTGCTCAGAGAACTGGACTCAACACGCCCTATTCACCGCACAAGAATATATCTGACTAGTAATAATCTTAAAACGTATGTATTGATATCTCTCTGTTAGTGTGTCAAGTGGGTGTAAAGCGGCATAAACACAGCCGTGAAAAGCAGCTAAACCCCATTATGAAAATAAATTACTTTGAAAAACCCATGAAACAACGACAGTGAAAGAGATAGAAATTCTTACACAATGAGTTCAGGGGCTGTGATGCAACCTGGATTGACCATATCTAGACCCACAGCTGGATGAGACATAAGGGTGGACACTCTTGGGGCTGAGAGGTTTGGTGAGGTTGGGTGAGCAAACACAGACCCTTTAAAGTAATACTGCGTGGTACCCATCGCATGGGTCCCAAATCTCCAGGTTCAAGGGCATCTTCCTACATCGAAAACATGCATGAGAAACCCAGAAGATGGTACACCGTGTGATGGGGAAAGGTTTCTAAAACGCACCTCATTTCTCATCTCCTTGTGCCCGGGTTCGCCATTCCAGCCACTTTACTAGCAATCTCCCTACTTGGAGCATCAGCACCTTTAACCTCCTGTTCCGTACAGGTTGCAATTTGTCCTGAGGATGAACGGGAAGACGTGGAACCAACGAGAGACTAGCTCTTGGTGTTGGGACAGGCACAGGTCACTCTATTTTCCCATCAGGAAGAAGAATTAACCACAGGCTCAGCCTGCCCCCCGGAACCAGAACAGGGCCTGAAGCCATCCTGCGCTTTTGCGGCCAGCTCCCAAAAAAGCGAGTTGTAAAATGGAGCTTCAGGGCACTGCAATTCACAAACCTGCAGAGTTATAAATGATAACTCTCGTCCACAAATATATTGAGGGAAGGCAAAGAAGAGGATTTGAAATCAAGGCAGAATTGCACGAAACAGATTTCAGGAGGTAGATACGAATCGCCTTTAAAGCACATGAAAAGCGGCAAAACGTTGACAATGATGCCCTTGGCCAAAAAGGGCGTATGCGTTTTTTCCTGAATATATTCAGGAAAAAACGCATACGCCCTTTTTGGCCAACCAAGCAACCTGGAAAGGCAAATCAGCGCTACAGAGAAGTCTCGCTTCCCATCGGTCAAAAGGGCCATGCTGAAAAAAGTGTCAAAACCAGAAATGCAGGACAGGCCATGGAGAAATGGGAGCCTTGCTACACTGATGGGCGGGATGTAAATTGCCAACAGCCACTATGGAGAAGTGTACGGTGTGTCCTGAAACATCTGAAAAACACAGCTTAGAGAGCATAGGGCACTTCCACTCATGGGGGTATAAATTGGGAAAATGAAAAATCAGCAAGACACAAGCACCCCAAAGTTGAGGGCTGCTCTGTTGACAAGGACCTCCACTTCATTCCACCTTAAATATCCCAGGAAAGAGAAAAATGGATAAAGAAGTTGTGGTCCTTATGTACAATGGAATATCACTCAGCCATGAAATCGATGTCATAAGGCTAGTAGCAGCATGATGAGTGGATTTAGGTACGACGATTCTAAGTGAAATAAGTCACACAGAAAAGGACACTTCTCATAAGGTATCACTTATAGAGGGAATGTAAAAACCGTTACACTTGAACTGAATTACAAAACAGAACAGAGTCACACATGCAGAAAACACACTATGGCTGCTTAACGGGAAAGGTGAGGTGGGGTGATACATAAAACAAGGGTATCAAATTAGCTCAGATACCGTTCCATAAACCCAATATGTAGTAGACAAGACCAACTCCTTGCTCAGAGAACTGTACTCAACACGCCCTATTCACCGCACAAGAATATATCTGACTAGTAATAATCTTAAAACCTATGTATTGATATCTCTCTGTTAGTGTGTCAAGTGGGTGTAAAGCGGCATAAACACAGCCGTGAAAAGCAGCTAAACCCCATTATGAAAATAAATTACTTTGAAAAACCCATGAAACAACGACAGTGAAAGAGATAGAAATTCTTACACAATGAGTTCAGGGGCTGTGATGCAACCTGGATTGACCATATCTAGACCCACAGCTTGATGAGACATAAGGGTGGACATTCTTGGGGCTGAGAGGTTTGGTGAGGTTGGGTGAGCAAACGCAGACCCTTTAAAGTAATACTGCGTGGTACCCATCGCATGGGTCCCAAATCTCCAGGTTCAAGGGCATCTTCCTACATCGAAAACATGCATGAGAAACCCAGAAGATGGTACACCGTGTGATGGGGAAAGGTTTCTAAAACGCACCTCATTTCTCATCTCCTTGTGCCCGGGGTCGCCATTCCAGCCGCTTTACTAACAATCTCCCTACTTGGAGCATCAGCACCTTTAACCTCCTGTTCCGTACAGGTTGCAATTTGTCCTGAGGCTGAACGGGAAGATGGGGAACCAGTGAGAGACTACCTCTTGTTGTTGGGACAGGAACAGGTCACTCTATTTTCCCATCAGGAAGAAGAATTAACCACAGGCTCATCCTCCCCCCCCCCCCGGAACCAGAACATGGCCTGAAGCCATCCTGCGCTTTTGCGGCCAGCTCCCAAAAAAGCGAGTTGTAAAATGGAGCTTCAGGGCACTGCAATTCACAAACCTGCAGAGTTATAAATGATAACTCTCGTCCACAAATATATTGAGGGAAGGCAAAGAAGAGGATTTGAAATCAAGGCAGAATTGCAGGAAACAGATTTCAGGAGGTAGATTCGAATCGCCTTTAAAGCACATGAAAAGCGGCAAAACGCTGACAATGATGCCCTTGGCCAAAAAGGGCGTATGCGTTTTTTCCTGAATATATTCAGGAAAAAACGCATACGCCCTTTCTGGCCCACCAAGCAACCTGGAAAGGCAAATCAGCACTACAAAGAAGACTCGCTACCCATCGGTCAAAAGGGCCATGCTGAAAAAAGTGTCAAAACCAGAAATGCAGGACAGGCCATGGAGAAATGGGAGCCTTGCTACACTGATGGGCAGGATGTAAATTGCCAACAGCCACTCTGGAGAAGTGTACGGTGTGTCCTGAAACATCTAAAAAACACAGCTTAGAGAGCATAGGGCACTTCCACTCATGGGGGTATAAATTGGGAAAATGAAAAATCAGCAAGACACAAGCACCCCAAAGTTTAGGGCTGCTCTGTTGACAAGGACCTCCACTTCATTCCACCTTCAATATCCCAGGAAAGAGAAAAATGGATACAGAAGTTGTGGTCCTTATGTACAATGGAATATCACTCAGCCATGAAATCAATCTCATAAGGCTAGTAGCAGCATGATGAGTGGATTTAGGTACGACGATTCTAAGTGAAATAAGTCACACAGAAAAGGACACTTCTCATAAGGTATCACTTATAGAGGGAATGTAAAAACCGTTACACTTGAACTGAATTACAAAACAGAACAGAGTCACACATGCAGAAAACACACTATGGCTGCTTAAAGGGAAAGGTGAGGTGGGGTGATACATAAAACAAGGGTTTCAAATTAGCTCAGATACCGTTCCATAAACCCAATATGTAATAGACAAGACCTACTCCTTGCTCAGAGAACTGGACTCAACACGCCCTATTCACCACACAAGAATATATCTGACTAGTAATAATCTTAAAACGTATGTATTGATATCTCTCTGTTAGTGTGTCAAGTGGGTGTAAAGCGGCATAAACACAGCCGTGAAAAGCAGCTAAACCCCATTATGAAAATAAATTACTTTGAAAAACCCATGAAACAACGACAGTGAAAGAGATAGAAATTCTTACACAATGAGTTCAGGGGCTGTGATGCAACCTGGATTGACCATATCTAGACCCACAGCTGGATGAGACATAAGGGTGGACACTCTTGGGGCTGAGAGGTTTGGTGAGGTTGGGTGAGCAAACACAGACCCTTTAAAGTAATACTGCGTGGTACCCATCGCATGGGTCCCAAATCTCCAGGTTCAAGGGCATCTTCCTACATCGAAAACATGCATGAGAAACCCAGAAGATGGTACACCGTGTGATGGGGAAAGGTTTCTAAAACGCACCTCATTTCTCATCTCCTTGTGCCCGGGTTCGCCATTCCAGCCACTTTACTAGCAATCTCCCTACTTGGAGCATCAGCACCTTTAACCTCCTGTTCCGTACAGGTTGCAATTTGTCCTGAGGATGAACGGGAAGACGTGGAACCAACGAGAGACTAGCTCTTGGTGTTGGGACAGGCACAGGTCACTCTATTTTCCCATCAGGAAGAAGAATTAACCACAGGCTCAGCCTGCCCCCCGGAACCAGAACAGGGCCTGAAGCCATCCTGCGCTTTTGCGGCCAGCTCCCAAAAAAGCGAGTTGTAAAATGGAGCTTCAGGGCACTGCAATTCACAAACCTGCAGAGTTATAAATGATAACTCTCGTCCACAAATATATTGAGGGAAGGCAAAGAAGAGGATTTGAAATCAAGGCAGAATTGCAGGAAACAGATTTCAGGAGGTAGATTCGAATCGCCTTTAAAGCACATGAAAAGCGGCAAAACGCTGACAATGATGCCCTTGGCCAAAAAGGGCGTATGCGTTTTTTCCTGAATATATTCAGGAAAAAACGCATACGCCCTTTCTGGCCCACCAAGCAACCTGGAAAGGCAAATCAGCACTACAAAGAAGACTCGCTACCCATCGGTCAAAAGGGCCATGCTGAAAAAAGTGTCAAAACCAGAAATGCAGGACAGGCCATGGAGAAATGGGAGCCTTGCTACACTGATGGGCAGGATGTAAATTGCCAACAGCCACTCTGGAGAAGTGTACGGTGTGTCCTGAAACATCTAAAAAACACAGCTTAGAGAGCATAGGGCACTTCCACTCATGGGGGTATAAATTGGGAAAATGAAAAATCAGCAAGACACAAGCACCCCAAAGTTTAGGGCTGCTCTGTTGACAAGGACCTCCACTTCATTCCACCTTCAATATCCCAGGAAAGAGAAAAATGGATACAGAAGTTGTGGTCCTTATGTACAATGGAATATCACTCAGCCATGAAATCAATCTCATAAGGCTAGTAGCAGCATGATGAGTGGATTTAGGTACGACGATTCTAAGTGAAATAAGTCACACAGAAAAGGACACTTCTCATAAGGTATCACTTATAGAGGGAATGTAAAAACCGTTACACTTGAACTGAATTACAAAACAGAACAGAGTCACACATGCAGAAAACACACTATGGCTGCTTAAAGGGAAAGGTGAGGTGGGGTGATACATAAAACAAGGGTTTCAAATTAGCTCAGATACCGTTCCATAAACCCAATATGTAATAGACAAGACCTACTCCTTGCTCAGAGAACTGGACTCAACACGCCCTATTCACCACACAAGAATATATCTGACTAGTAATAATCTTAAAACCTATGTATTGATATCTCTCTGTTAGTGTGTCAAGTGGGTATAAAGCAGCATAAACACAGCAGTGAAAAGCAGCTAAACCCAATTATAAAAATAAATTACTTCGAAAAACCCATGAAACAAAGACAGTGAAAGAGAGAGAAATTCTTACACAATGCGTTCAGGGGCTGTGATGCAACCTGGATTGACCATATCTAGACCCACAGCTGGATGAGTCATAACGGTGGACACTCTTGGGGCTGAGAGGTTTGGTGAGGTTGGGTGAGCAAACGCAGACCCTTTAAAGTAATACTGCGTGGTACCCATCCCATGGGTCCCAAATCTCCAGGTTCAAGGGCATCTTCCTACATCGAAAACATGCACGAGAAACCCAGAAGATGGTACACCGTGTGAAGGGGAAAAATATCTAAAACGCACCTCATTTCTCATCTCCTTGTGCCCGGGTTCTCCATTCCAGCCGCTTTACTAGCAATCTCCTTATTTGGAGCATCAGCACCTTTAACCTCCTGTACCGTGCAGGTTGCAATTTGTCCTGAGGATGAACGGGAAGACGGGGAACCAGTGAGAGACTAGCTCTTGGTGTTGGGACAGGCACAGGTCACTCTATTTTCCCATCAGGAAGAAGAATTAACCACAGGCTCATCATCCCCCCCGGAACCAGAACAGGGCCTGAAGCCATCCAGCGCTTTTGCGGCCAGCTCCCAAAAAAGCGAGTTGTAAAATGGAGCTTCAGGGCACTGCAATTCACAAACCTGCAGAGTTATAAATGATAACTCTCGTCCACAAATATATTGAGGGAAGGCAAAGAAGAGGATTTGAAATCAAGGCAGAATTGCAGGAAACAGATTTCAGGAGGTAGATTCGAATCGCCTTTAAAGCACATGAAAAGCGGCAAAACGTTGACAATGATGCCCTTGGCTAAAAATGGCGTATGCGTTTTTTCCTGAATATATTCAGGAAAAAACGCATACGCCCTTTTTGGCCAACCAAGCAACCTGGAAAGGCAAATCAGCGCTACAAAGAAGACTCGCTACCCATCGGTCAAAAGGGCCATGCTGAAAAAAGTCTCAAAACCAGAAATGCGGGACAGGCCATGGAGAAATGGGAGCCTTGCTACACTGATGGGCGGGATGTAAATTGCCAACAGCCACTCTGGAGAAGTGTACGGTGTGTCTTGAAACATCTAAAAAACACAGCTTAGAGAGCATAGGGCACTTCCACTCATGGGGGTATAAATTGGGAAAATGAAAAATCAGCAAGACACAAGCACCCCAAAGTTTAGGGCTGCTCTGTTGACAAGGACATCCACTTCATTCCACCTTCAATATCCCAGGAAAGAGAAAAATGGATAAAGAAGTTGTGGTCCTTATGTACAATGGAATATCACTCAGCCATGAAATCGATGTCATAAGGCTAGTAGCAGCATGATGAGTGGATTTAGGTACGACGATTCTAAGTGAAATAAGTCACACAGAAAAGGACACTTCTCATAAGGTATCACTTATAGAGGGAATGTAAAAACCGTTACACTTGAACTGAATTACAAAACAGAACAGAGTCACACATGCAGAAAACACACTATGGCTGCTTAACGGGAAAGGTGAGGTGGGGTGATACATAAAACAAGGGTATCAAATTAGCTCAGATACCGTTCCATAAACCCAATATGTAGTAGACAAGACCTACTCCTTGCTCAGAGAACTGGACTCAACACGCCCTATTCACCACACAAGAATATATCTGACTAGTAATAATCTTAAAACCTATGTATTGATATCTCTCTGTTAGTGTGTCAAGTGGGTATAAAGCAGCATAAACACAGCAGTGAAAAGCAGCTAAACCCAATTATAAAAATAAATTACTTCGAAAAACCCATGAAACAAAGACAGTGAAAGAGAGAGAAATTCTTACACAATGCGTTCAGGGGCTGTGATGCAACCTGGATTGACCATATCTAGACCCACAGCTGGATGAGTCATAACGGTGGACACTCTTGGGGCTGAGAGGTTTGGTGAGGTTGGGTGAGCAAACGCAGACCCTTTAAAGTAATACTGCGTGGTACCCATCCCATGGGTCCCAAATCTCCAGGTTCAAGGGCATCTTCCTACATCGAAAACATGCACGAGAAACCCAGAAGATGGTACACCGTGTGAAGGGGAAAAATATCTAAAACGCACCTCATTTCTCATCTCCTTGTGCCCGGGTTCTCCATTCCAGCCGCTTTACTAGCAATCTCCTTATTTGGAGCATCAGCACCTTTAACCTCCTGTACCGTGCAGGTTGCAATTTGTCCTGAGGATGAACGGGAAGACGGGGAACCAGTGAGAGACTAGCTCTTGGTGTTGGGACAGGCACAGGTCACTCTATTTTCCCATCAGGAAGAAGAATTAACCACAGGCTCATCATCCCCCCCGGAACCAGAACAGGGCCTGAAGCCATCCAGCGCTTTTGCGGCCAGCTCCCAAAAAAGCGAGTTGTAAAATGGAGCTTCAGGGCACTGCAATTCACAAACCTGCAGAGTTATAAATGATAACTCTCGTCCACAAATATATTGAGGGAAGGCAAAGAAGAGGATTTGAAATCAAGGCAGAATTGCAGGAAACAGATTTCAGGAGGTAGATTCGAATCGCCTTTAAAGCACATGAAAAGCGGCAAAACGTTGACAATGATGCCCTTGGCTAAAAATGGCGTATGCGTTTTTTCCTGAATATATTCAGGAAAAAACGCATACGCCCTTTTTGGCCAACCAAGCAACCTGGAAAGGCAAATCAGCGCTACAAAGAAGACTCGCTACCCATCGGTCAAAAGGGCCATGCTGAAAAAAGTCTCAAAACCAGAAATGCGGGACAGGCCATGGAGAAATGGGAGCCTTGCTACACTGATGGGCGGGATGTAAATTGCCAACAGCCACTCTGGAGAAGTGTACGGTGTGTCTTGAAACATCTAAAAAACACAGCTTAGAGAGCATAGGGCACTTCCACTCATGGGGGTATAAATTGGGAAAATGAAAAATCAGCAAGACACAAGCACCCCAAAGTTTAGGGCTGCTCTGTTGACAAGGACCTCCACTTCATTCCACCTTCAATATCCCAGGAAAGAGAAAAATGGATAAAGAAGTTGTGGTCCTTATGTACAATGGAATATCACTCAGCCATGAAATCGATGTCATAAGGCTAGTAGCAGCATGATGAGTGGATTTAGGTACGACGATTCTAAGTGAAATAAGTCACACAGAAAAGGACACTTCTCATAAGGTATCACTTATAGAGGGAATGTAAAAACCGTTACACTTGAACTGAATTACAAAACAGAACAGAGTCACACATGCAGAAAACACACTATGGCTGCTTAACGGGAAAGGTGAGGTGGGGTGATACATAAAACAAGGGTATCAAATTAGCTCAGATACCGTTCCATAAACCCAATATGTAGTAGACAAGACCTACTCCTTGCTCAGAGAACTGGACTCAACACGCCCTATTCACCGCACAAGAATATATCTGACTAGTAATAATCTTAAAACCTATGTATTGATATCTCTCTGTTAGTGTGTCAAGTGGGTGTAAAGCGGCATAAACACAGCCGTGAAAAGCCGCTATACCCCATTATGAAAATAAATTACTTTGAAAAACCCATGAAACAATGACAGTGAAAGAGATAGAAATACTTACACAATGAGTTCAGGGGCTGTGATGCAACCTGGATTGACCATATCTAGACCCACAGCTGGATGAGACATAAGGGTGGACACTCTTGGGGCTGAGAGGTTTGGTGAGGTTGGGTGAGCAAACGCAGACCCTTTAAAGTAATACTGTGTGGTACCCATCGCATGGGTCCCAAATCTCCAGGTTCAAGGGCATCTTCCTACATCGAAAACATGCATGAGAAACCCAGAAGATGGTACACCGTGTGATGGGGAAAGGTTTCTAAAACGCACCTCATTTCTCATCTCCTTGTGCCCGGGTTCGCCATTCCAGCTGCTTTACTAGCAATCTCCCTACTTGGAGCATCAGCACCTTTAACCTCCTGTTCCGTACAGGTTGCAATTTGTCCTGAGGATGAACGGGAAGACGGGGAACCAACGAGAGACTAGCTCTTGGTGTTGGGACAGGCACAGGTCACTCTATTTTCCCATCAGGAAGAAGAATTAACCACAGGCTCAGCCTGCCCCCCGGAACCAGAACAGGGCCTGAAGCCATCCTGCGCTTTTGCGGCCAGCTCCCAAAAAAGCGAGTTGTAAAATGGAGGTTCAGGGCACTGCAATTCACAAACCTGCAGAGTTATAAATGATAACTCTCGTCCACAAATATATTGAGGGAAGGCAAAGAAGCGGATTTGAAATCAAGGCAGAATTGCACGAAACAGATTTCAGGAGGTAGATACGAATCGCCTTTAAAGCACATGAAAAGCGGCAAAACGTTGACAATGATGCCCTTGGCCAAAAAGGGCGTATGCGTTTTTTCCTGAATATATTCAGGAAAAAACGCATACGCCCTTTTTGGTCAACCAAGCAACCTGGAAAGGCAAATCAGCGCTACAGAGAAGTCTCGCTTCCCATCGGTCAAAAGGGCCATGCTGAAAAAAGTGTCAAAACCAGAAATGCAGGACAGGCCATGGAGAAATGGGAGCCTTGCTACACTGATGGGCGGGATGTAAATTGCCAACAGCCACTCTGGAGAAGTGTACGGTGTGTCCTGAAACATCTGAAAAACACAGCTTAGAGAGCATAGGGCACTTCCACTCATGGGGGTATAAATTGGGAAAATGAAAAATCAGCAAGACACAAGCACCCCAAAGTTGAGGGCTGCTCTGTTGACAAGGACCTCCACTTCATTCCACCTTAAATATCCCAGGAAAGAGAAAAATGGATAAAGAAGTTGTGGTCCTTATGTACAATGGAATATCACTCAGCCATGAAATCGATGTCATAAGGTTAGTAGCAGCATGATGAGTGGATTTAGGTACGACGATTCTAAGTGAAATAAGTCAAACAGAAAAGGACACTTCTCATAAGGTATCACTTATAGAGGGAATGTAAAAACCGTTACACTTGAACTGAATTACAAAACAGAACAGAGTCACACATGCAGAAAACAGACTATGGCTGCTTAACGGGAAAGGTGAGGTGGGGTGATACATAAAACAAGGGTATCAAATTAGCTCAGATACCGTTCCATAAACCCAATATGTAGTAGACAAGACCAACTCCTTGCTCAGAGAACTGTACTCAACACGCCCTATTCACCGCACAAGAATATATCTGACTAGTAATAATCTTAAAACCTATGTATTGATATCTCTCTGTTAGTGTGTCAAGTGGGTGTAAAGCGGCATAAACACAGCCGTGAAAAGCAGCTAAACCCCATTATGAAAATAAATTACTTTGAAAAACCCATGAAACAACGACAGTGAAAGAGATAGAAATTCTTACACAATGAGTTCAGGGGCTGTGATGCAACCTGGATTGACCATATCTAGACCCACAGCTAGATGAGACATAAGGGTGGACATTCTTGGGGCTGAGAGGTTTGGTGAGGTTGGGTGAGCAAACGCAGACCCTTTAAAGTAATACTGCGTGGTACCCATCGCATGGGTCCCAAATCTCCAGGTTCAAGGGCATCTTCCTACATCGAAAACATGCATGAGAAACCCAGAAGATGGTACACCGTGTGATGGGGAAAGGTTTCTAAAACGCACCTCATTTCTCATCTCCTTGTGCCCGGGGTCGCCATTCCAGCCGCTTTACTAACAATCTCCCTACTTGGAGCATCAGCACCTTTAACCTCCTGTTCCGTACAGGTTGCAATTTGTCCTGAGGCTGAACGGGAAGATGGGGAACCAGTGAGAGACTACCTCTTGTTGTTGGGACAGGAACAGGTCACTCTATTTTCCCATCAGGAAGAAGAATTAACCACAGGCTCATCCTCCCCCCCCCCCCCCGGAACCAGAACATGGCCTGAAGCCATCCTGCGCTTTTGCGGCCAGCTCCCAAAAAAGCGAGTTGTAAAATGGAGCTTCAGGGCACTGCAATTCACAAACCTGCAGAGTTATAAATGATAACTCTCGTCCACAAATATATTGAGGGAAGGCAAAGAAGAGGATTTGAAATCAAGGCAGAATTGCAGGAAACAGATTTCAGGAGGTAGATTCGAATCGCCTTTAAAGCACATGAAAAGCGGCAAAACGCTGACAGTGATGCCCTTGGCCAAAAAGGGCGTATGCGTTTTTTCCTGAATATATTCAGGAAAAAACGCATACGCCCTTTCTGGCCCACCAAGCAACCTGGAAAGGCAAATCAGCACTACAAAGAAGACTCGCTACCCATCGGTCAAAAGGGCCATGCTGAAAAAAGTGTCAAAACCAGAAATGCAGGACAGGCCATGGAGAAATGGGAGCCTTGCTACACTGATGGGCAGGATGTAAATTGCCAACAGCCACTCTGGAGAAGTGTACGGTGTGTCCTGAAACATCTAAAAAACACAGCTTAGAGAGCATAGGGCACTTCCACTCATGGGGGTATAAATTGGGAAAATGAAAAATCAGCAAGACACAAGCACCCCAAAGTTTAGGGCTGCTCTGTTGACAAGGACCTCCACTTCATTCCACCTTCAATATCCCAGGAAAGAGAAAAATGGATACAGAAGTTGTGGTCCTTATGTACAATGGAATATCACTCAGCCATGAAATCAATCTCATAAGGCTAGTAGCAGCATGATGAGTGGATTTAGGTACGACGATTCTAAGTGAAATAAGTCACACAGAAAAGGACACTTCTCATAAGGTATCACTTATAGAGGGAATGTAAAAACCGTTACACTTGAACTGAATTACAAAACAGAACAGAGTCACACATGCAGAAAACACACTATGGCTGCTTAAAGGGAAAGGTGAGGTGGGGTGATACATAAAACAAGGGTTTCAAATTAGCTCAGATACCGTTCCATAAACCCAATATGTAATAGACAAGACCTACTCCTTGCTCAGAGAACTGGACTCAACACGCCCTATTCACCACACAAGAATATATCTGACTAGTAATAATCTTAAAACCTATGTATTGATATCTCTCTGTTAGTGTGTCAAGTGGGTATAAAGCAGCATAAACACAGCAGTGAAAAGCAGCTAAACCCAATTATAAAAATAAATTACTTCGAAAAACCCATGAAACAAAGACAGTGAAAGAGAGAGAAATTCTTACACAATGCGTTCAGGGGCTGTGATGCAACCTGGATTGACCATATCTAGACCCACAGCTGGATGAGTCATAAGGGTGGACACTCTTGGGGCTGAGAGGTTTGGTGAGGTTGGGTGAGCAAACGCAGACCCTTTAAAGTAATACTGCGTGGTACCCATCCCATGGGTCCCAAATCTCCAGGTTCAAGGGCATCTTCCTACATCGAAGACATGCACGAGAAAGCCAGAAGATGGTACACCGTGTGAAGGGGAAAAATATCTAAAACGCACCTCATTTCTCATCTCCTTGTGCCCGGGTTCTCCATTCCAGCCGCTTTACTAGCAATCTCCTTATTTGGAGCATCAGCACCTTTAACCTCCTGTACCGTGCAGGTTGCAATTTGTCCTGAGGATGAACGGGAAGACGGGGAACCAGTGAGAGACTAGCTCTTGGTGTTGGGACAGGCACAGGTCACTCTATTTTCCCATCAGGAAGAAGAATTAACCACAGGCTCATCATCCCCCCCGGAACCAGAACAGGGCCTGAAGCCATCCAGCGCTTTTGCGGCCAGCTCCCAAAAAAGCGAGTTGTAAAATGGAGCTTCAGGGCACTGCAATTCACAAACCTGCAGAGTTATAAATGATAACTCTCGTCCACAAATATATTGAGGGAAGGCAAAGAAGAGGATTTGAAATCAAGGCAGAATTGCAGGAAACAGATTTCAGGAGGTAGATTCGAATCGCCTTTAAAGCACATGAAAAGCGGCAAAACGTTGACAATGATGCCCTTGGCTAAAAATGGCGTATGCGTTTTTTCCTGAATATATTCAGGAAAAAACGCATACGCCCTTTTTGGCCAACCAAGCAACCTGGAAAGGCAAATCAGCGCTACAAAGAAGACTCGCTACCCATCGGTCAAAAGGGCCATGCTGAAAAAAGTCTCAAAACCAGAAATGCGGGACAGGCCATGGAGAAATGGGAGCCTTGCTACACTGATGGGCGGGATGTAAATTGCCAACAGCCACTCTGGAGAAGTGTACGGTGTGTCTTGAAACATCTAAAAAACACAGCTTAGAGAGCATAGGGCACTTCCACTCATGGGGGTATAAATTGGGAAAATGAAAAATCAGCAAGACACAAGCACCCCAAAGTTTAGGGCTGCTCTGTTGACAAGGACCTCCACTGCATTCCACCTTCAATATCCCAGGAAAGAGAAAAATGGATAAAGAAGTTGTGGTCCTTATGTACAATGGAATATCACTCAGCCATGAAATCGATGTCATAAGGCTAGTAGCAGCATGATGAGTGGATTTAGGTACGACGATTCTAAGTGAAATAAGTCACACAGAAAAGGACACTTCTCATAAGGTATCACTTATAGAGGGAATGTAAAAACCGTTACACTTGAACTGAATTACAAAACAGAACAGAGTCACACATGCAGAAAACACACTATGGCTGCTTAACGGGAAAGGTGAGGTGGGGTGATACATAAAACAAGGGTATCAAATTAGCTCAGATACCGTTCCATAAACCCAATATGTAGTAGACAAGACCAACTCCTTGCTCAGAGAACTGTACTCAACACGCCCTATTCACCGCACAAGAATATATCTGACTAGTAATAATCTTAAAACCTATGTATTGATATCTCTCTGTTAGTGTGTCAAGTGGGTGTAAAGCGGCATAAACACAGCCGTGAAAAGCAGCTAAACCCCATTATGAAAATAAATTACTTTGAAAAACCCATGAAACAACGACAGTGAAAGAGATAGAAATTCTTACACAATGAGTTCAGGGGCTGTGATGCAACCTGGATTGACCATATCTAGACCCACAGCTTGATGAGACATAAGGGTGGACATTCTTGGGGCTGAGAGGTTTGGTGAGGTTGGGTGAGCAAACGCAGACCCTTTAAAGTAATACTGCGTGGTACCCATCGCATGGGTCCCAAATCTCCAGGTTCAAGGGCATCTTCCTACATCGAAAACATGCATGAGAAACCCAGAAGATGGTACACCGTGTGATGGGGAAAGGTTTCTAAAACGCACCTCATTTCTCATCTCCTTGTGCCCGGGGTCGCCATTCCAGCCGCTTTACTAACAATCTCCCTACTTGGAGCATCAGCACCTTTAACCTCCTGTTCCGTACAGGTTGCAATTTGTCCTGAGGCTGAACGGGAAGATGGGGAACCAGTGAGAGACTACCTCTTGTTGTTGGGACAGGAACAGGTCACTCTATTTTCCCATCAGGAAGAAGAATTAACCACAGGCTCATCCTCCCCCCCCCCCCGGAACCAGAACATGGCCTGAAGCCATCCTGCGCTTTTGCGGCCAGCTCCCAAAAAAGCGAGTTGTAAAATGGAGCTTCAGGGCACTGCAATTCTCAAACCTGCAGAGTTATAAATGATAACTCTCGTCCACAAATATATTGAGGGAAGGCAAAGAAGAGGATTTGAAATCAAGGCAGAATTGCAGGAAACAGATTTCAGGAGGTAGATTCGAATCGCCTTTAAAGCACATGAAAAGCGGCAAAACGCTGACAATGATGCCCTTGGCCAAAAAGGGCGTATGCGTTTTTTCCTGAATATATTCAGGAAAAAACGCATACGCCCTTTCTGGCCCACCAAGCAACCTGGAAAGGCAAATCAGCACTACAAAGAAGACTCGCTACCCATCGGTCAAAAGGGCCATGCTGAAAAAAGTGTCAAAACCAGAAATGCAGGACAGGCCATGGAGAAATGGGAGCCTTGCTACACTGATGGGCAGGATGTAAATTGCCAACAGCCACTCTGGAGAAGTGTACGGTGTGTCCTGAAACATCTAAAAAACACAGCTTAGAGAGCATAGGGCACTTCCACTCATGGGGGTATAAATTGGGAAAATGAAAAATCAGCAAGACACAAGCACCCCAAAGTTTAGGGCTGCTCTGTTGACAAGGACCTCCACTTCATTCCACCTTCAATATCCCAGGAAAGAGAAAAATGGATACAGAAGTTGTGGTCCTTATGTACAATGGAATATCACTCAGCCATGAAATCAATCTCATAAGGCTAGTAGCAGCATGATGAGTGGATTTAGGTACGACGATTCTAAGTGAAATAAGTCACACAGAAAAGGACACTTCTCATAAGGTATCACTTATAGAGGGAATGTAAAAACCGTTACACTTGAACTGAATTACAAAACAGAACAGAGTCACACATGCAGAAAACACACTATGGCTGCTTAAAGGGAAAGGTGAGGTGGGGTGATACATAAAACAAGGGTTTCAAATTAGCTCAGATACCGTTCCATAAACCCAATATGTAATAGACAAGACCTACTCCTTGCTCAGAGAACTGGACTCAACACGCCCTATTCACCACACAAGAATATATCTGACTAGTAATAATCTTAAAACCTATGTATTGATATCTCTCTGTTAGTGTGTCAAGTGGGTATAAATCAGCATAAACACAGCAGTGAAAAGCAGCTAAACCCAATTATAAAAATAAATTACTTCGAAAAACCCATGAAACAAAGACAGTGAAAGAGAGAGAAATTCTTACACAATGCGTTCAGGGGCTGTGATGCAACCTGGATTGACCATATCTAGACCCACAGCTGGATGAGTCATAAGGGTGGACACTCTTGGGGCTGAGAGGTTTGGTGAGGTTGGGTGAGCAAACGCAGACCCTTTAAAGTAATACTGCGTGGTACCCATCCCATGGGTCCCAAATCTCCAGGTTCAAGGGCATCTTCCTACATCGAAGACATGCACGAGAAACCCAGAAGATGGTACACCGTGTGATGGGGAAAGGTTTCTAAAACGCACCTCATTTCTCATCTCCTTGTGCCCGGGTTCGCCATTCCAGCTGCTTTACTAGCAATCTCCCTACTTGGAGCATCAACACCTTTAACCTCCTGTTCCGTACAGGTTGCAATTTGTCCTGAGGATGAACGGGAAGACGGGGAACCAACGAGAGACTAGCTCTTGGTGTTGGGACAGGCACAGGTCACTCTATTTTCCCATCAGGAAGAAGAATTAACCACAGGCTCAGCCTGCCCCCCGTAACAAGAACAGGGCCTGAAGCCATCCTGCGCTTTTGCGGCCAGCTCCCAAAAAAGCGAGTTGTAAAATGGAGGTTCAGGGCACTGCAATTCACAAACCTGCAGAGTTATAAATGATAACTCTCGTCCACAAATATATTGAGGGAAGGCAAAGAAGAGGATTTGAAATCAAGGCAGAATTGCACGAAACAGATTTCAGGAGGTAGATACGAATCGCCTTTAAAGCACATGAAAAGCGGCAAAACGTTGACAATGATGCCCTTGGCCAAAAAGGGCGTATGCGTTTTTTCCTGAATATATTCAGGAAAAAACGCATACGCCCTTTTTGGTCAACCAAGCAACCTGGAAAGGCAAATCAGCGCTAGAGAGAAGTCTCGCTTCCCATCGGTCAAAAGGGCCATGCTGAAAAAAGTGTCAAAACCAGAAATGCAGGACAGGCCATGGAGAAATGGGAGCCTTGCTACACTGATGGGCGGGATGTAAATTGCCAACAGCCACTCTGGAGAAGTGTACGGTGTGTCCTGAAACATCTGAAAAACACAGCTTAGAGAGCATAGGGCACTTCCACTCATGGGGTTATAAATTGGGAAAATGAAAAATCAGCAAGACACAAGCACCCCAAAGTTGAGGGCTGCTCTGTTGACAAGGACCTCCACTTCATTCCACCTTAAATATCCCAGGAAAGAGAAAAATGGATAAAGAAGTTGTGGTCCTTATGTACAATGGAATATCACTCAGCCATGAAATCAATGTCATAATGTTAGTAGCAGCATGATGAGTGGATTTAGGTACGACGATTCTAAGCGAAATAAGTCAAACAGAAAAGGACACTTCTCATAAGGTATCACTTTTAGAGGGAATGTAAAAACCGTTACACTTGAACTGAATTACAAAACAGAACAGAGTCACACATGCAGAAAACACACTATGGCTGCTTAACGGGAAAGGTGAGGTGGGGTGATACATAAAACAAGGGTATCAAATTAGCTCAGATACCGTTCCATAAACCCAATATGTAGTAGACAAGACCAACTCCTTGCTCAGAGAACTGGACTCAACACGCCCTATTCACCGCACAAGAATATATCTGACTAGTAATAATCTTAAAACGTATGTATTGATATCTCTCTGTTAGTGTGTCAAGTGGGTGTAAAGCGGCATAAACACAGCCGTGAAAAGCAGCTAAACCCCATTATGAAAATAAATTACTTTGAAAAACCCATGAAACAACGACAGTGAAAGAGATAGAAATTCTTACACAATGAGTTCAGGGGCTGTGATGCAACCTGGATTGACCATATCTAGACCCACAGCTGGATGAGACATAAGGGTGGACACTCTTGGGGCTGAGAGGTTTGGTGAGGTTGGGTGAGCAAACACAGACCCTTTAAAGTAATACTGCGTGGTACCCATCGCATGGGTCCCAAATCTCCAGGTTCAAGGGCATCTTCCTACATCGAAAACATGCATGAGAAACCCAGAAGATGGTACACCGTGTGATGGGGAAAGGTTTCTAAAACGCACCTCATTTCTCATCTCCTTGTGCCCGGGTTCGCCATTCCAGCCACTTTACTAGCAATCTCCCTACTTGGAGCATCAGCACCTTTAACCTCCTGTTCCGTACAGGTTGCAATTTGTCCTGAGGATGAACGGGAAGACGTGGAACCAACGAGAGACTAGCTCTTGGTGTTGGGACAGGCACAGGTCACTCTATTTTCCCATCAGGAAGAAGAATTAACCACAGGCTCAGCCTGCCCCCCGGAACCAGAACAGGGCCTGAAGCCATCCTGCGCTTTTGCGGCCAGCTCCCAAAAAAGCGAGTTGTAAAATGGAGGTTCAGGGCACTGCAATTCACAAACCTGCAGAGTTATAAATGATAACTCTCGTCCACAAATATATTGAGGGAAGGCAAAGAAGAGGATTTGAAATCAAGGCAGAATTGCACGAAACAGATTTCAGGAGGTAGATACGAATCGCCTTTAAAGCACATGAAAAGCGGCAAAACGTTGACAATGATGCCCTTGGCCAAAAAGGGCGTATGCGTTTTTTCCTGAATATATTCAGGAAAAAACGCATACGCCCTTTTTGGCCAACCAAGCAACCTGGAAAGGCAAATCAGCGCTACAGAGAAGTCTCGCTTCCCATCGGTCAAAAGGGCCATGCTGAAAAAAGTGTCAAAACCAGAAATGCAGGACAGGCCATGGAGAAATGGGAGCCTTGCTACACTGATGGGCGGGATGTAAATTGCCAACAGCCACTATGGAGAAGTGTACGGTGTGTCCTGAAACATCTGAAAAACACAGCTTAGAGAGCATAGGGCACTTCCACTCATGGGGGTATAAATTGGGAAAATGAAAAATCAGCAAGACACAAGCACCCCAAAGTTGAGGGCTGCTCTGTTGACAAGGACCTCCACTTCATTCCACCTTAAATATCCCAGGAAAGAGAAAAATGGATAAAGAAGTTGTGGTCCTTATGTACAATGGAATATCACTCAGCCATGAAATCGATGTCATAAGGCTAGTAGCAGCATGATGAGTGGATTTAGGTACGACGATTCTAAGTGAAATAAGTCACACAGAAAAGGACACTTCTCATAAGGTATCACTTATAGAGGGAATGTAAAAACCGTTACACTTGAACTGAATTACAAAACAGAACAGAGTCACACATGCAGAAAACACACTATGGCTGCTTAACGGGAAAGGTGAGGTGGGGTGATACATAAAACAAGGGTATCAAATTAGCTCAGATACCGTTCCATAAACCCAATATGTAGTAGACAAGACCAACTCCTTGCTCAGAGAACTGTACTCAACACGCCCTATTCACCGCACAAGAATATATCTGACTAGTAATAATCTTAAAACCTATGTATTGATATCTCTCTGTTAGTGTGTCAAGTGGGTGTAAAGCGGCATAAACACAGCCGTGAAAAGCAGCTAAACCCCATTATGAAAATAAATTACTTTGAAAAACCCATGAAACAACGACAGTGAAAGAGATAGAAATTCTTACACAATGAGTTCAGGGGCTGTGATGCAACCTGGATTGACCATATCTAGACCCACAGCTTGATGAGACATAAGGGTGGACATTCTTGGGGCTGAGAGGTTTGGTGAGGTTGGGTGAGCAAACGCAGACCCTTTAAAGTAATACTGCGTGGTACCCATCGCATGGGTCCCAAATCTCCAGGTTCAAGGGCATCTTCCTACATCGAAAACATGCATGAGAAACCCAGAAGATGGTACACCGTGTGATGGGGAAAGGTTTCTAAAACGCACCTCATTTCTCATCTCCTTGTGCCCGGGTTCGCCATTCCAGCCACTTTACTAGCAATCTCCCTACTTGGAGCATCAGCACCTTTAACCTCCTGTTCCGTACAGGTTGCAATTTGTCCTGAGGATGAACGGGAAGACGTGGAACCAACGAGAGACTAGCTCTTGGTGTTGGGACAGGCACAGGTCACTCTATTTTCCCATCAGGAAGAAGAATTAACCACAGGCTCAGCCTGCCCCCCGGAACCAGAACAGGGCCTGAAGCCATCCTGCGCTTTTGCGGCCAGCTCCCAAAAAAGCGAGTTGTAAAATGGAGGTTCAGGGCACTGCAATTCACAAACCTGCAGAGTTATAAATGATAACTCTCGTCCACAAATATATTGAGGGAAGGCAAAGAAGAGGATTTGAAATGAAGGCAGAATTGCACGAAACAGATTTCAGGAGGTAGATACGAATCGCCTTTAAAGCACATGAAAAGCGGCAAAACGTTGACAATGATGCCCTTGGCCAAAAAGGGCGTATGCGTTTTTTCCTGAATATATTCAGGAAAAAACGCATACGCCCTTTTTGGCCAACCAAGCAACCTGGAAAGGCAAATCAGCGCTACAGAGAAGTCTCGCTTCCCATTGGTCAAAAGGGCCATGCTGAAAAAAGTGTCAAAACCAGAAATGCAGGACAGGCCATGGAGAAATGGGAGCCTTGCTACACTGATGGGCGGGATGTAAATTGCCAACAGCCACTATGGAGAAGTGTACGGTGTGTCCTGAAACATCTGAAAAACACAGCTTAGAGAGCATAGGGCACTTCCACTCATGGGGGTATAAATTGGGAAAATGAAAAATCAGCAAGACACAAGCACCCCAAAGTTGAGGGCTGCTCTGTTGACAAGGACCTCCACTTCATTCCACCTTAAATATCCCAGGAAAGAGAAAAATGGATAAAGAAGTTGTGGTCCTTATGTACAATGGAATATCACTCAGCCATGAAATCGATGTCATAAGGCTAGTAGCAGCATGATGAGTGGATTTAGGTACGACGATTCTAAGTGAAATAAGTCACACAGAAAAGGACACTTCTCATAAGGTATCACTTATAGAGGGAATGTAAAAACCGTTACACTTGAACTGAATTACAAAACAGAACAGAGTCACACATGCAGAAAACACACTATGGCTGCTTAACGGGAAAGGTGAGGTGGGGTGATACATAAAACAAGGGTATCAAATTAGCTCAGATACCGTTCCATAAACCCAATATGTAGTAGACAAGACCAACTCCTTGCTCAGAGAACTGTACTCAACACGCCCTATTCACCGCACAAGAATATATCTGACTAGTAATAATCTTAAAACCTATGTATTGATATCTCTCTGTTAGTGTGTCAAGTGGGTGTAAAGCGGCATAAACACAGCCGTGAAAAGCAGCTAAACCCCATTATGAAAATAAATTACTTTGAAAAACCCATGAAACAACGACAGTGAAAGAGATAGAAATTCTTACACAATGAGTTCAGGGGCTGTGATGCAACCTGGATTGACCATATCTAGACCCACAGCTTGATGAGACATAAGGGTGGACATTCTTGGGGCTGAGAGGTTTGGTGAGGTTGGGTGAGCAAACGCAGACCCTTTAAAGTAATACTGCGTGGTACCCATCGCATGGGTCCCAAATCTCCAGGTTCAAGGGCATCTTCCTACATCGAAAACATGCATGAGAAACCCAGAAGATGGTACACCGTGTGATGGGGAAAGGTTTCTAAAACGCACCTCATTTCTCATCTCCTTGTGCCCGGGGTCGCCATTCCAGCCGCTTTACTAACAATCTCCCTACTTGGAGCATCAGCACCTTTAACCTCCTGTTCCGTACAGGTTGCAATTTGTCCTGAGGCTGAACGGGAAGATGGGGAACCAGTGAGAGACTACCTCTTGTTGTTGGGACAGGAACAGGTCACTCTATTTTCCCATCAGGAAGAAGAATTAACCACAGGCTCATCCTCCCCCCCCCCCCGGAACCAGAACATGGCCTGAAGCCATCCTGCGCTTTTGCGGCCAGCTCCCAAAAAAGCGAGTTGTAAAATGGAGCTTCAGGGCACTGCAATTCACAAACCTGCAGAGTTATAAATGATAACTCTCGTCCACAAATATATTGAGGGAAGGCAAAGAAGAGGATTTGAAATCAAGGCAGAATTGCAGGAAACAGATTTCAGGAGGTAGATTCGAATCGCCTTTAAAGCACATGAAAAGCGGCAAAACGCTGACAATGATGCCCTTGGCCAAAAAGGGCGTATGCGTTTTTTCCTGAATATATTCAGGAAAAAACGCATACGCCCTTTCTGGCCCACCAAGCAACCTGGAAAGGCAAATCAGCACTACAAAGAAGACTCGCTACCCATCGGTCAAAAGGGCCATGCTGAAAAAAGTGTCAAAACCAGAAATGCAGGACAGGCCATGGAGAAATGGGAGCCTTGCTACACTGATGGGCAGGATGTAAATTGCCAACAGCCACTCTGGAGAAGTGTACGGTGTGTCCTGAAACATCTAAAAAACACAGCTTAGAGAGCATAGGGCACTTCCACTCATGGGGGTATAAATTGGGAAAATGAAAAATCAGCAAGACACAAGCACCCCAAAGTTTAGGGCTGCTCTGTTGACAAGGACCTCCACTTCATTCCACCTTCAATATCCCAGGAAAGAGAAAAATGGATACAGAAGTTGTGGTCCTTATGTACAATGGAATATCACTCAGCCATGAAATCAATCTCATAAGGCTAGTAGCAGCATGATGAGTGGATTTAGGTACGACGATTCTAAGTGAAATAAGTCACACAGAAAAGGACACTTCTCATAAGGTATCACTTATAGAGGGAATGTAAAAACCGTTACACTTGAACTGAATTACAAAACAGAACAGAGTCACACATGCAGAAAACACACTATGGCTGCTTAAAGGGAAAGGTGAGGTGGGGTGATACATAAAACAAGGGTTTCAAATTAGCTCAGATACCGTTCCATAAACCCAATATGTAATAGACAAGACCTACTCCTTGCTCAGAGAACTGGACTCAACACGCCCTATTCACCACACAAGAATATATCTGACTAGTAATAATCTTAAAACGTATGTATTGATATCTCTCTGTTAGTGTGTCAAGTGGGTGTAAAGCGGCATAAACACAGCCGTGAAAAGCAGCTAAACCCCATTATGAAAATAAATTACTTTGAAAAACCCATGAAACAACGACAGTGAAAGAGATAGAAATTCTTACACAATGAGTTCAGGGGCTGTGATGCAACCTGGATTGACCATATCTAGACCCACAGCTGGATGAGACATAAGGGTGGACACTCTTGGGGCTGAGAGGTTTGGTGAGGTTGGGTGAGCAAACACAGACCCTTTAAAGTAATACTGCGTGGTACCCATCGCATGGGTCCCAAATCTCCAGGTTCAAGGGCATCTTCCTACATCGAAAACATGCATGAGAAACCCAGAAGATGGTACACCGTGTGATGGGGAAAGGTTTCTAAAACGCACCTCATTTCTCATCTCCTTGTGCCCGGGTTCGCCATTCCAGCCACTTTACTAGCAATCTCCCTACTTGGAGCATCAGCACCTTTAACCTCCTGTTCCGTACAGGTTGCAATTTGTCCTGAGGATGAACGGGAAGACGTGGAACCAACGAGAGACTAGCTCTTGGTGTTGGGACAGGCACAGGTCACTCTATTTTCCCATCAGGAAGAAGAATTAACCACAGGCTCAGCCTGCCCCCCGGAACCAGAACAGGGCCTGAAGCCATCCTGCGCTTTTGCGGCCAGCTCCCAAAAAAGCGAGTTGTAAAATGGAGGTTCAGGGCACTGCAATTCACAAACCTGCAGAGTTATAAATGATAACTCTCGTCCACAAATATATTGAGGGAAGGCAAAGAAGAGGATTTGAAATCAAGGCAGAATTGCACGAAACAGATTTCAGGAGGTAGATACGAATCGCCTTTAAAGCACATGAAAAGCGGCAAAACGTTGACAATGATGCCCTTGGCCAAAAAGGGCGTATGCGTTTTTTCCTGAATATATTCAGGAAAAAACGCATACGCCCTTTTTGGCCAACCAAGCAACCTGGAAAGGCAAATCAGCGCTACAGAGAAGTCTCGCTTCCCATCGGTCAAAAGGGCCATGCTGAAAAAAGTGTCAAAACCAGAAATGCAGGACAGGCCATGGAGAAATGGGAGCCTTGCTACACTGATGGGCGGGATGTAAATTGCCAACAGCCACTCTGGAGAAGTGTACGGTGTGTCCTGAAACATCTGAAAAACACAGCTTAGAGAGCATAGGGCACTTCCACTCATGGGGGTATAAATTGGGAAAATGAAAAATCAGCAAGACACAAGCACCCCAAAGTTGAGGGCTGCTCTGTTGACAAGGACCTCCACTTCATTCCACCTTAAATATCCCAGGAAAGAGAAAAATGGATAAAGAAGTTGTGGTCCTTATGTACAATGGAATATCACTCAGCCATGAAATCAATGTCATAATGTTAGTAGCAGCATGATGAGTGGATTTAGGTACGACGATTCTAAGCGAAATAAGTCAAACAGAAAAGGACACTTCTCATAAGGTATCACTTATAGAGGGAATGTAAAAACCGTTACACTTGAACTGAATTACAAAACAGAACAGAGTCACACATGCAGAAAACACACTATGGCTGCTTAACGGGAAAGGTGAGGTGGGGTGATACATAAAACAAGGGTATCAAATTAGCTCAGATACCGTTCCATAAACCCAATATGTAGTAGACAAGACCAACTCCTTGCTCAGAGAACTGGACTCAACACGCCCTATTCACCGCACAAGAATATATCTGACTAGTAATAATCTTAAAACCTATGTATTGATATCTCTCTGTTAGTGTGTCAAGTGGGTGTAAAGCGGCATAAACACAGCCGTGAAAAGCAGCTAAACCCCATTATGAAAATAAATTACTTTGAAAAACCCATGAAACAACGACAGTGAAAGAGATAGAAATTCTTACACAATGAGTTCAGGGGCTGTGATGCAACCTGGATTGACCATATCTAGACCCACAGCTGGATGAGACATAAGGGTGGACACTCTTGGGGCTGAGAGGTTTGGTGAGGTTGGGTGAGCAAACGCAGACCCTTTAAAGTAATACTGCGTGGTACCCATCGCATGGGTCCCAAATCTCCAGGTTCAAGGGCATCTTCCTACATCGAAAACATGCATGAGAAACCCAGAAGATGGTACACCGTGTGATGGGGAAAGGTTTCTAAAACGCACCTCATTTCTCATCTCCTTGTGCCCGGGTTCGCCATTCCAGCCACTTTACTAGCAATCTCCCTACTTGGAGCATCAGCACCTTTAACCTCCTGTTCCGTACAGGTTGCAATTTGTCCTGAGGATGAACGGGAAGACGTGGAACCAACGAGAGACTAGCTCTTGGTGTTGGGACAGGCACAGGTCACTCTATTTTCCCATCAGGAAGAAGAATTAACCACAGGCTCAGCCTGCCCCCCGGAACCAGAACAGGGCCTGAAGCCATCCTGCGCTTTTGCGGCCAGCTCCCAAAAAAGCGAGTTGTAAAATGGAGGTTCAGGGCACTGCAATTCACAAACCTGCAGAGTTATAAATGATAACTCTCGTCCACAAATATATTGAGGGAAGGCAAAGAAGAGGATTTGAAATCAAGGCAGAATTGCACGAAACAGATTTCAGGAGGTAGATACGAATCGCCTTTAAAGCACATGAAAAGCGGCAAAACGTTGACAATGATGCCCTTGGCCAAAAAGGGCGTATGCGTTTTTTCCTGAATATATTCAGGAAAAAACGCATACGCCCTTTTTGGTCAACCAAGCAACCTGGAAAGGCAAATCAGCGCTACAGAGAAGTCTCGCTTCCCATCGGTCAAAAGGGCCATGCTGAAAAAAGTGTCAAAACCAGAAATGCAGGACAGGCCATGGAGAAATGGGAGCCTTGCTACACTGATGGGCGGGATGTAAATTGCCAACAGCCACTCTGGAGAAGTGTACGGTGTGTCCTGAAACATCTGAAAAACACAGCTTAGAGAGCATAGGGCACTTCCACTCATGGGGGTATAAATTGGGAAAATGAAAAATCAGCAAGACACAAGCACCCCAAAGTTGAGGGCTGCTCTGTTGACAAGGACCTCCACTTCATTCCACCTTAAATATCCCAGGAAAGAGAAAAATGGATAAAGAAGTTGTGGTCCTTATGTACAATGGAATATCACTCAGCCATGAAATCAATGTCATAAGGCTAGTAGCAGCATGATGAGTGGATTTAGGTACGACGATTCTAAGTGAAATAAGTCACACAGAAAAGGACATTTCTCATAAGGTATCACTTATAGAGGGAATGTAAAAACCGTTACACTTGAACTGAATTACAAAACAGAACAGAGTCACACATGCAGAAAACACAGTATGGCTGCTTAACGGGAAAGGTGAGGTGGGGTGATACATCAAACAAGGGTTTCAAATTAGCTCAGATACCGTTCCATAAACCCAATATGTAATAGACAAGACCTACTCCTTGCTCAGAGAACTGGACTCAACACGCCCTATTCGCCGCACAAGAATATATCTGACTAGTAATAATCTTAAAACCTATGTATTGATGTCCCTCTGTAAGTGAATCAAGTGGGTGTAAAGGGGCATAAACACAGCAGTGAAAATCAGGTAAACCCCATTATAAAAATAAATTACTTAAAAATTCCAAAAAACAAAGACAGTGATAGAGGGAAAATTTTTACGTAATTCGTTCCGGGGCTGTGATGCAACCTGGTGTGACCATATCTAGACCCACAGCTGGATGAGCAATAAAGCTGGACACTCTTGGGGCTGAAGGTCTCTTTCCCTATTTACCAGATTAGGAACGTAGAAAGGCTGCCACCCTCTGGCCGTTACCTGCAAAAGCAGCTTTAAAACCTGTGCTAATGGTCACTTCATATGAACAAGTACTTCAGGGTTGTAAATGAAACGTGCCCTCAAAATGTCTTGAGGGAGGTAATGGCCAAAAATTTTCAAAATGTGACACTTACTTTAAGAAAACACTTTGAAGAACTGAGCTGTAATCACAGTTTGATAAATAAAAAGGGCATGCTTTAAAGCTCAATTTCAACAGATTATGGGACACATGCAAATTCAACCACAGATAGGCATCAGCTCGCACCCATTAGAATAACCATCAGCAAGAAAACTACAAACAATAAATATTGAAGGTGTTTTGGAGAAATGCATACCCTCAATTTTAAGTGGGACGTAACCTGGAAAGAGCCACTAATGAGAACTGAACGGTGGTGCCTTTAAAACATACACACTGAGCTACCATATGATACAGTAAGCCCACTGCTTGGCCTATAACATAAGAAGATATAACTGGAAAGACACAGGCAAGCAAATGTGCATTGCAGCAGTATTACAATAGCCAAGACATGGAGGCAACCAGAAAGTCCATCAAGAGGTGCGTGGCCAAAGAAGAACTGGTACACGTACAGATGGAATATTAGCCAGGGGAAAAAATGAAACAATGCCATTTGCAGCACCATGTATGATTCTTGAGGTAATCAGGCAAATTGTACTAAGTCAGAAAGCAAAAGACACATATCCTATAATATCACTTATAGGTCTTAGCTAAAAATTGATACCAATGAAAATATTTCCACAGAGAAATGCAATCACAGATTCATTAAACAAACTTATGGTTCACCAAATGGAAAGGTGTGAGGATTGGATACATTAGGATATTGGGGTTAAGATAGATATAGAAACACATGTGAAATATGTAATCACCAAAGACCTACGTAATACCAAGACAAGACTACTCAACATCGTGTCATAACCTACATGGGAAAATGAACCAAAGAAGAATAGATATATGTATATGTTTAAAAGAACCACATCTTTCACACCTAGAAGAAACAAAACATTTTAATTAAATTTGCTCTGACAAAAAATAAAAATTAAATTAAAAAAAGAACAAGAAGTAATGAGACATAAACTTAAGGGGCTATTTGCTGGCACATTGCATTCTAATTTACAACCAGAACATGACTTCCATTAAGGCTCTGTCATCACTAATAAAGCAGCTTTATAAGCAATGTTGAAGGTAGCTTAAAAGAAGTCTCACTAATTATTGATAGTAACAAGGAAACAAAGAAAAGTAAAAATCTCACTGCAAAAAGTATACATAGGGTAAGGATAGTAGATCAAACACTTATTAAACTTCTGTAGAGAATAAAAGACAACAGTAGTATGTTTTTTTAAAAAGAGAGGGCCCAAATAAATCTGAAATGAAAGAGATGATGTTACAACAGACACCACAGAAATACAAAGTATCCTAAGATACACACAGGGTAACTCAGGGCTCAGACTGGACAGAGCCCACTCTCCAGTCCCCTGTACATGACTTACAGGAGCCTCAGGAACTGAGGAGGGGGTCCCTGAGGAGAGGCTCAAGATAGAATATGGTAGACATTAACATGACTGCATTCATCTTAAACATGCCTGAACTACATTCACACGAGATGATTTTGTCCTGTATGTACATCGGCACCTCTAGTTGGAACTGCAGATCTTTGGCTTCAACACCTCTACTGACAACGTTAGCGTCACCTGCTGTGGACCGTCTCCTATAGGATTTCTAGAATCACAAAACATCGAAGCTTCACAGGACCCAGAGTCTGTGCAACTCCACACAGAGTCTCAGAGTCTCAACTCCACTCAGATACTCCACTCTTGGAGGGCACACACAAAGTAGTGTGCACATCAGGACCCAGGGGAAGGAGCAGTGACCCTGTAGGAGAATGACCAGAACTACCTGCTACTTTTAGAGGGTCTCCTGCAGAGGCAGGTGGTGGCTGTGGCTGTGGCTCACCGTGAGGACAACGACACTGGCAGCAGAAGTTCTGGGAAATACTCCTTGGTGTGAGCCCTCCCAGAGTCCGCCATTAGCCCCACCAAGAGCAAGGTAGGCTCCAGGGCTGGGTCGCCTCAGGCCAAACAACCAACAGGGAGGGAACCCAGCCCCATGCATCAGCAGACAAGCGGATTAAACTTTTTATTAAAGTTTTATTTAATCCGTAGACAAGCGGATTAAAGCTCTGCCCACCAAAGCAACACCCAGCTCTACCCACCACCAGTCCCTCCCATCAGGAAGCTTGCACAAGCCTCTAAGATAGACTCATCCACCGGAGAGCAGACAGCAGAAGCAAGAAGAACTACAATTCTGCAGCCTGTGGAAGGAAAACCACATTCACAGAAAGATAGACAAAATGAAAAGGCAGAGGACTTTATACCAGATCAAGGAACAAGATAAAACCCCAGAAAAAAAATGAAATGAGGTGGAGATAGGGAACCTTCCAGAAAAAGAATTCAGAATAATGATAGTGAAGTTGAGCCAAGACCTTGGAAAAAGAAAGGAGGCAAAGATCGAGAAGATGCAAGAAATGTTTAACAAAGACCTAGAAGAATTAAGGAACAAACACCTAGAAGAATTAAAGAACAAACAAACAGAGGTGAACAATGGAATAACTGAAATGAAAAATACACTAGAAGGAATCAGTAGCAGAATAACTGTGGCAGAAGAACGGATAAGTGACCTGGAAGACAGAAAGGTGGAAATCACTGCCATGGAACAGAATAAAGAAAAAGAATGAAAATAAACGAAGATACCCCAAGAGTCCTCTGGGACAACTTTAAACGCAACAACATTCGCATTATAGGGGTCCCAGAAGGAGAAGAGAGAGAGAAAGGACCCGAGAATATATTTGAAGAGATTATGGTCAAAAACTTCCCTAGCATGGGAAAAGAAATAGCCACCCAAGTCCAGAAGCACAGAGTGTCCCAGACAGGATAAACCAAAGGAGAAAAATGACAAGACACATAGTAATCAAATTGACAAAAATTAACGACAAAGAAAAATGATTGAAAGCAGCAAGGGAAAAATGACAAATAACATACAAGGGAACTCCCATAAGGATAACAACTGATTTCTCAGCAGAAAATCTACAAGCCAGAAGGAAGTGGCATGATAAATTTAAAGTGATGAAAGGGAAGAACCTACAACCAAGAGTACTCCACCCTGCAAAGAGCTCATTCAGATTTGATGGAGAAATCAAAAGCCTTACAGACAAGCAAAAGCTAAGAGAATTCAGCACCATGAAACCAGCTCTACACCAAATGCTAAAGGAACTTCTCTAAGTGGGAAACACAAGAGAAGAAAAGGACCCACCAAGACAAACCCATAACAATTAAGAAAATAGTAGTAGGAACATACATATCGATAATTACCTTAAACGTGAATGCACTACATGTTCCAACCAAAAGACACAGGCTCGCTGAATGGATACAAAAACAAGACCCATATATATGCTGTCTACAAGAGATCCATTTCAGACCTAGGGACACATACAGACTCAAAGTGAGGCAATGGAAAAATATATTCTATGCAAATGAAAATCAAAAGAAAGCTGGAGTAGCAATACTCATATCAGATAAAATAGACTTTAAAATAAAGAATGTTACAAGAGACGAGGAAAGGCACTACATAATGGTCAGGGGATCAATCCAAGAAGAAGATATAACAACTATAAATATATATGTACCCAAAATAGGAGCAGCTCAATGTATAAGGCAACTGCTAACAGCTATAAAAGAGGAAATCGACAGTAACACAATAATAGCGGGGGACTTTAACAGCTCACTTACACCAGTGGAGATCAGCCAGACAGACAATTAATAAGGAAACACAAGCTTTAAATGACACAATAGACCAGATAGAGTTAATTGATATTTATAGGACATTCCATCCAAAAACAGCAGATTACACGTTCTTCTCAACTGCACACGGAACATTCTCCAGGATAGATCACATCTTGGGTCACAGATAAAGCCTCAGTAAATTTAAAAAACTGAAATCATATCAAGCAGCTGTTCCGACCACAATGCTATGAGATTAGAAATCAATTACACGGAAAAAACCGTAAAAAACACAAACACATGGAGGCTAAACAATACGTTACTAAATAACCAAGAGATCACTGAAGAAACCAAAGAGGAAATCAAAAACTACCTAGAGACAAATGACAACAAAAACACGATGATCCAAAACCTATGGGATGCAGCAAAAGGAGTTCTAAGAGGGAAGTTTATAGCAATACAAGCCTACCTCAAGAAACAAGAAAAATCTCAAATAAACAATCTAACCTTACACCTAGAGGAACTAGAGAAAGAAGAACAAAACCCAAAGTTAGTAGAAGGAAAGAAATCATAAAGATCAGAGCAGAAATAAATGAAATAGAAACAAAGAAAACGAAAGCAAAGATCAATAAAACTAAAAGCTGGTTCTTTGAGAAGATAAGCAAAAATGATCAACCTTTAGCCAGACTCCAGAAAAAGAGGGAGAGGACGCAAATCAACAAAATTAGAAGTGAAAAAGCAGAAGTTACAACAGACACCACAGGAATACAAAGCATCCTAAGAGACTACTACAAGCAACTCTAGGCCAATAAAATGGACAATCTGGAAGAAATGGACAAATTCTTAGAAAGGGATAACCTTCTAAGACTGAACCAGGAAGAAATAGAAAATATGAACAAACTTATCACAAGCAATGAAATTGAAACTGTGATTAAAAATCTTCCAACAAACAAAAGTCCAGAACCAGATGGCATCACAGGTGAATTCTATCAAACATTTAGAGAAGAGCTAACACCCAACCTTCTCAAATTCTTCAAAACAATTGCAGGGGAAGGAACACTCCCAAACTCATTCTATGAGACCACCATCACCCTGATACCAAAATCAGACAGAGATACTACAAGGAAAGAAAATTATAGACCAATATCACTGATGAATATAGATGTAAAAATCCTCAACAAAATACTAGCAAACAGAATCGAACAACACATTAAAAGGATCATACACCATGATCAAGTGGGGTTTATCCCAGGGATGCGAGGATTCTTCAATATACACAAATCAATGTGATACACCATATTAACAAATTGTAGAATAAAAGCATATGATCATCTCAATAGAGGAAGGAAAAGATTTTGAGAAAATTCAACACTCATTTACGATAAAAACTCTGCAGAGTGTGGGCATAGAGGGAAACTACCTCAACATAATAAAGGCCATATATGACAAACCCACAGCAAACAGCATTCTCAATGGTGAAAAACTGAAAGCGTTTCCTCTAAGATCAGGAACAAGACGAGGATGTCCACTCTCACCACTGCTATTCAACATAGTTTTGGAAGTCCTAGCCATGGCAATCAGAGAAGAAAAAGAAATAAAAGGAATACAAAAAGGAAAAGAAGAAGTAAAATTGTCACTGTTTGCAGATGACATGATATCACAGAAAGAGAATCCTGAAGATGCCACCAGAAAACCACTGGAGCTAATCAATGAATTTGGTAAAGTTGCAGGATACAAAATTAATGCACAGAAATTGCTTGCATTCCTATACACTAACAATGAAAGATCAGAAAGAGAAATTAAGGAAACAATCCCATTACCACTGCTACAAAAAGAATAAAATACCTAGGAATAAACCTACCTAAGGAAGTAAAAGACCTGTACTCAGAAAACTATAAGACACTGATGAAAGAAATCAAAGATGATATAAACAGATGGAGACATATACCATGTTCTCGGATTAGAAGAATCAATATTGTGAAAATGACTATACTACCCAAAGCAATCTACAGATTCAATGCAATCCCGATCAAAATACATTTGGCATTTTCTACAAAACAAGAAAAAAAAATCTTAAAATTTGTAGGGAGACACAAAAGACCCTGGATAGCCAAAGCAGTCTTGAGGGGGGAAAAAAAAGAGCTGGAGGAATCAGACTTCCAGACTTCAGACTATATTGCAAAGCTACAGTAATCAAGATAATATGGTACTGACACAAAAACAGAAATATAGGTCAATAGAACAGGATAGAAAGCACAGAGATAAACCCACGTACCTATGGTTCACTAATCTATGACAAAGGAGGCAAGGGTATACAATGGAGAAAAG
This sequence comes from Balaenoptera borealis, assembly GCF_965194805.1. Classification (NCBI taxonomy): domain Eukaryota; kingdom Metazoa; phylum Chordata; class Mammalia; order Artiodactyla; family Balaenopteridae; genus Balaenoptera; species Balaenoptera borealis. Next base: position 119,013 of record NW_028122952.1, read on the forward strand.
ACAGTGTCTTCAGCAAGTGGTGCTGGGAAAACTGGACAGTTACATGTAAAAGAATGAAATTAGTACACTCCCTAACACCATACACAAAAATAAACTCAAAATGGATTAGAGACCTAAATATAAGACCAGCCACTATAAAACTCTTAGAGGAAAACATAAGCAGAACAGTCTATGACATAAATCACAGCAAGATCCTTTTTGACCCACCTCCTAGAGAAATGGAAATAAAAACAAAAATAAAAAAATGGGACCGAATGAAACATAAATTCTTTTGCACAGCAAAGGAAAACATAAGCAAGATGAAAAGACAACCATCAGAATGGGAGAAAATATTTTCAAATGAAGCAAATGGCAAAGGATTAATCTCCAAAAAGCAGCTCATGTAGCTCAATATCACAAAACCAAACAACCCAATCCAAAAATGGGCAGAAGACCTAAATAGACATTTCTCCAAAGAAGATATACAGGTTGCCAACAAACACATGAAAGGATGCTGAACATCACTAATCATTAGAGAAATGCAAATCAAAACTACAGTGAGGTATCACCTCACACCAGTCAGAATGGCCATCATCAAAAAATCTACCAACAATAAATGCTGGAGAGGCATTTATTGGAGCAAAGGGAACCCTCTTGCACTGTTGGTGGGAATGTAAATTGATATAGCCACTAGGGAGAAAGGTATGGGGGTTCCTTAAACACTAAAAATAGAACTACCATACAACCCAGCAAACCCACTCCTGGACATTTACCCTGAGAAAACCATAATTCAAAAAGAGTCATGTACCACAATGTTCACTGTAGCTCTATTTACAATAGCCAGGACATGGAAGCAACCTAAGTGTCCATCAACACATAAATGGATAAAGAAGATGTGGCACATATATACAATGGAACATTATTCAGCCATAAAAAGAAACGAAATTGAGTTATTTTTAGTGAGGTGGATGGATCTAGAGTCTGTCCTACAGAGTGAAGTAAGTCAGAAAGAGAAAAACAAATACCGTATGCTAACACATATATATGGAATCTTAAAAAAAAAAGTTTATGAAGAACCTAGGGGCAGGAAAGGATTAAGGACACAGACGTAGAGAAAGGACTTGAGGACATGGGGAGAGGGAAGGGTAAGCTGGGACAAAGTGAGAGAGTGGTATGGACATATATACACTACCAAATGTAAAATTGATAGCTACTGGGAAGCAGCCACATAGCACAGGGAGATCAGCTCTGTGCTTTGTGACCACCTAAAAGGGTGGGATAAGGGAGTGAGAGGGAGGTGCAAGAGGGAGGGGATATGGTGTTATATGTATACGCACAGCTGATTCACTTTTTTATACAGCAGAAACTAACACACAATTGTAAAGCAATTATACTCCAATAAAGATGTAAAAGAAAAAAAAAAAGCCCAGAGATAAACCTACACACCTATGGCCCACTAATCTATGACAAAGGAGGCAAGGGTATACAAAGGAGAAAAGACAGTCTCTTCAATAAGTGGTGCTGGGAAAAATGGACAGCTACATGTAAAAGAATGAAATTAGAACACTCCCTAACACCATACACAAAAATAAACTCAAAATGGTTTAGAGACCGAAATGTAAGACCGGACACTATAAAACTCTTAGAGGAAAACACAGGAAGAATACTCTTTGACATAAATCACAGCAAGATCTTTTTTGATCCACCTCCTAGAGTAATGGAATAAAAAAAAAATAAACATATGGGAGCAAATGAAACCTAAAAGCTTTTGCAAAGCAAAGGAAACTACAAACAAGACGAAAAGACAACCCTCACAATGGGAGAAAATATTTGCAAACGAATCAATGGACAAAGGATTAATCTCCAATGTATATAAACAGCTCATGCAGCTCAACAGTAAAAAAACAAACAACCCAATCCAAAAATGGGCAGATGACGTAAATAGACATTTGTCCCAAGAAGACATACAGATGACCAAGAAGCACATGAAAAGCTGCTCAACATCACTAATTATTAGAGAAATATAAACCAAAACTACAATGAGGTATCGCCTCACACGAGTTAGAATGGGCATCATCAGAAAATCTACAAGCAACAAATGCTGGAGAGGGTGTGGAGAAAAGGGAACCCTCTTACACTATTTGTGGGAATGTAAATTGATACAGTCACGATGGAGAACAGTATGGAGGTTCCTTAAAAAACTAAAAATAGAATTACCATATGACCCAGCAATCCCACTACTGGCCATATACCCAGAGAAAACCATAATTCAAAAAGACATATTCACCACAATATTCATTGCAGCACTGTTTACAATAGCCAGGTCATGGAAGCAACCTAAATGCCCATAGACAGACGAACAGAAAAGATGTGCTACATATATAAAATGGAATATTACTCAGCCATAAAAAGGAATGAAATTGGGTCATTTGTAGAGACGTGGATAGATCTAGAGACTGTCATACAGAGTGAAGTAAGTCAGAAAGAGAAAAACAAATATCGTATATTAACGCATACATGTGGAACCTAGAAAAATGGTAAAGATGAACCGGTTTGCAAGGCAGAAATAGAGACACAGATGTAGAGAACAAATGTATGGACACCAAGGGGGGAAAGTGGCAGGGTGGTGGTAGTGGGATGAATTGCGAGCCTGGGATTGACATATATACACTTATATGTATAAAATAGGTTACCAATAAGAGCCTGCTGTATAAAAAAATGAATAAAATAAATTCAAAAATTAAAAAATAAATCATACTTAAAAAAATAAAACAGAAAAAAAAGTTCTGTCCTTCCCATAGACGTATTTATATGAATGAATTATTTCCATGCTTATATCCATAAATACAAAAAGAGGAATAAAACTTACCTTGAACCAAAAAAGAAAAAAAAAAAAAAAAACAGAACCCACTGGTCATACAGAGGAAAACCCTATCAGGGCACTTGCTCCAGGGGTAAACAATTCTGAAGTTGGTCACAGGTGGGGAATCATCTCCCATGCAGCCAGCAGCCCCCACACGAGGAGCGTCCTCATTGCAAAGCTGGGGGACCGTGAGGAGGCGTCTCTGAGTAAACGTGAGCTGAGCCCCAGGCCAGCTGCTGCTGAACTTTTCCCACCCTTCCCAGGTAAAACACCTGAATGTGTGCAAAGACTTTAAAAACTAGAGGAAGGGGCTTGGAGTCACACCAGCGACAGCACGCAGGCCGACTTGGTGCCTGCAGGCCAGCCAGGATGGTCCTGGCCCCGGGCGCTCGTCTGGAAGCTTTCCATTTCCCTGCCTGAGGTACCCCTCCTGTCCCGGCCCCCACTGCTTTTTTCCTTCCTCACCTCTGCCCGGGGAGAAATTCCAGCAGCTAGTATGGGTGACACATCCTCTTCTTTAGCAGGTGGCAGCCCGGCAACTCCTGCAGAAAGTCCAGCAGAGCCCCAGTCACACTGGGCCACTCATAGAGCCGTGGGCCCTACTCCCTCCCACCAGCCCAACCCCGAGACTGCTGACGGGGCAGAGAATATGGCGTCAGGCACAGCTGCAGAGGCTTTTGCTGCCTGGAGGGGTGTTTATATTGACCTCAACCCAGGCACACCTGGGAAGGGCTGGCCGGCCGGGTCAGGCTGCCCAGGTCAGCCAATCCTCGCCCCTCAGGGGCTCAGAGTTGCAGAAAATGGGCCTTGCTACACCGGCCAGATCCAAGGAACAGGTGTAGGGTCCCGAGAGTCAGGATAGATAAGGGGCGGCAGCCCTGGCTTGTTTTCGAATCATTTTATCTGGTCCATGAGTGGGAGACAACTTCAAGAAGACCCTCTGCTAATGAGAGGAACCCAGGAGTCAGGGAGAGGAGGGGTGGTGGGTGGAGACAGAGGCCTGGTGCCCCGGCTGCAGTGGAAGCCCCTGGAAGACCAGGCAGAGGGAGGCCGCACAGAGTGAAGCCTAGGGTCACAGACCTGTTGGAGCTGCTGTTTGTTAGTTCAAGCTCTGCTCTGAGGTGCTCTGTGTCAGCTCTGAGTGACAGGGGTGCTGGGGGTGCTCTGCAATGAGGGCTATGTGCACGGTTCCTGTGTGCCCAGCCCTGCCGGGGTACCTGTCCACGGGAGCTCCATATCCAGGGAGGGGCCTGCCCACGAGAGCCCCGTGGGCTGCTGCGTACCTGCCCAGGTGAGCTCCATATCCTGGGAGGGGCCTGACCACAAGAGCCCCGTGGGCTGCTGGGGACCTGGTAGAGGACGCCAGGACAGTCAGTGAAGCCACAGAGGATATACATCTAGTAGTTCCTAATTCCTACACCCTGCTGGTCATTCTACCATCCACCAGGACATGGCATTCTGTATTAGACTTCAATGATGCCTTCTTCTGTATTCCATTAGTCCCAGAGTCACAAGAAATTTTGGCTGTGAGTGGCAGGACTCAACCTACAACAAAAACAATACTGCTGGGCCGTCCTGCCCCAGGGGTTCAAAAATTCCCACACCATCTTTGGGGAAACGTTAGCTAAAGACCTAAAAGATCTACCTCTGGAGAAGGGAACCCTCCTTCAATATGCAGATGACATTCTGATCACCAGCCCGACTAAGGAGGCCTCTGAACTACCTAGCCAATAAAAGATAGAAGGTGTCCAAGGAAAAGGCTCAAATATCACAAACTAAGGTGGCCTTCCTGGGCTTCATTCGCACAGAAGGTCGGAGAAGCCCACCCCAGGAAAGGGAAGAAGCCATTTGCAGTCTCACCTTTCCTGAAACTAGAAGACAGCTTAGGGGTTCCTGGGGAGACCGGGGTTTGCTGCATCTGGATCCCTAACTACAGTCTAATAGTTAGACTGGGCCTCTATATGAAACACTGAAAGGAAAAGATGATGATCCTTTTGAATAGAATCCAGAAGGGGCCTTTCAAGAATGGAAAGAGCAGTCAATTCAGACCCTGGCCCTGGACCTCCCTAAGTTAGCTAAACCCTTTGACCTTTACATTCCTGGTCCAAGGCGAATCGCCCTTGGAGTATTAGTGCAAAAACTGGGACCACTTGAAATGGAACAATGCAAGAATGCCCTCCAGGCATTGGCCAGCCACCCCATCCGACCAGGATACTGGGGGTATCTAAAAACCTGGAAATCAGCAGCCCACAAGGCCAGCTCCCTCCTAAGGGAAAAGGACGCCACTTGGTGATCCTAACCACCCACCATGCCCTGAAGTTGCAGGGATTGCTCCGTGGGCACAATGACCTCGAGTGAGGAGGCCCTCCAACACCAACCTCCAGAGAGACAACCTGGGGCAATGGGCCCCCATGACGACTCGTGTGACCATCACTTGACCTGGAGCTTCTCTCAGAAAACAACAAGAGTGTGCCCCAAAAGAGCAGACTATTGCTTACAGGACTTACTGCACCCAGAGCGGAGCTAATAAACTTGGCAGGGGAACCGTAAATAACGCTGCCACCATAGAAAAGCCTACAGACACTGCAGTGACGGCGGCCAATGAGACCGGCTGTACTCCTGGCTACTTCAAAAGGCCGTTGACTGAGTGGCCGTCATGGTCCTGGATCACCACCGGCCCTGGACTGTCTGGGAGTTGAGCAAGCAGGGCTCTGACACCTGGTGCTGTTTGTACGTTAATTCAGTGGCCTAACTGAAGAAAGCACAGACTACTGGTCAGAGCATCTAGGCTGGCAGAAACCGTCAGCCTAAGGGGGCCGAACCAATGTGGAGCAGGGTAAAACCGCCCACCCCCCCAGCGTCTCTGCACATCTCTTTCCTGGACCCTTAAAGGTCATTAGAATCTATAAAACTTCCAATGCTGGTGCTCAGGCAGACGAGCAGTGAGGGAGGAGGCCTGCGGACAATCAACCTCACCTGGAGGCTGCTGGGGAGAAGTCCTGCCCCTCCCCCCGGGTATGAGGACACCCAACTCAGCATGAAGCATTTACAGAAGACGTGTCTGCACCCTCAGCGCCCCAAGAATGAGGAATGGGACAAAAGGCAGAGGAGGGCTTTGTCACTGGCAAAGCCCATTAAAAATTCCTGGGAGATAAAAATAGAATCTGGGCAATAAAATAAAGTCTAACCATTTTTTCCTTTGTGCTTTGTCTAATTTCACTTGCTCCTAGGTTTCCACATGAAGAGGTCCCACACCCGACACTTCAGACCCGATTTCCTCGTGCAAAATGGCTGGGCCGACACCTCAGCTCGTGGGGCCCCGTGCAGACTCTGCGACATAGAGCCTGAGCTCCAGCCAACCTGGCCCTCGAGAGCTCCGCCCCCTCCCTCCCGCTGATGCTGACAGGATCCCTACACAGCAGCCCGGCCCACAACCCGCAGGGGAGCACACACTCTCACCTCTCCATTCTCTGATCAAAATATAAAGTTTTCCTTTGCTTCTGAACCAAAGTCAGTCTCGATCTGTTGGCTCCAATGACACTGGGCAGGGAGACCCTTGTTGGGGCCCACTCTGCAGGATCAGTAACAGAATTTGAGAACATTGTAACTTCAATGAACAGATGTGTGAGCCAAACTGTAATTAACATAGAGCAGTGTATAAGGCTCGTGTAAAATAAGATGTTTCTAACACTTCCATTTGATATTTCCATCACTTTATTATAAGCAAGTTCAGTGGAGGGGATTGTCTTATTTGTCAGGTCAAGAGTAGAGAAATGCAGTGATTTCTTTCCAAGGATGTACATCTAATAATCTTGGTTGAAGTTTCAACCTTGTTTGGAATGATTTTCCATTGAAAATGATACCTCTCTTTCAGCTCCTAGATTTCTGAGAAGTATAAAATCTTATATTTTTTATTACCAAAGGGGAAAGGTGGGAGGAGGGATAAATTAACAGTTTCAGATTAACATATACACACTGCTATGTATAAAATATATCATCAACAAGGAACTACTGTATAGCACAGGGAACTCTACTCAATATTTTGTAATGACCCCTGAGGGGAAATAATCTGAAAAACAATAGATATCTATATCGACATCATCTATCAACTACAGATAAAATGGAAACTAAAGGAGGCCGATGGTGAGCGTTTCTGAACCTGAAGACTTCAATCATCTAAAGTTCGGACTCTGCCTACGGCCCAAGTCCCTTAATGAACACACATGTACCAGTAGCTTAAAAATTCCCCAGATTGGAGTTCGGGGAGACACTGATTTGGAAAAATCCCTTGTGTTCTCTTTACATACACGGGACCTTTCCTACAGCTAAAACATGCCTGTGACACCCAGAAGATGGAACACGGTTGGATCAGGAAGATTTTGGAAAAGGCACCAAAACGCCTAATTTCCTGGTTGTTGGGTTCACCCCTCCAGCCTTTTTCCTTAAAATCTCCCCACTAGAGGATGTCAGCACCTTCAACATCCAGTTGCACAGAAATCGGAATTTGTCCAAAGGAAGAAGGGGAAGGAGGAGAAACAAGGAGAGCCAAGCCCTAGATGTTCGGAGAGGCACATGTCACTCTACTTTCAAGTCAGGAAGAAGAATTAAGCAAAGGCTTAGCTTGCCACCGGGAACCAGAGTAGGTCCAGAAGCAAACGAGCGGTTCTGCGGAAAGCTCCCAAAAAAGCGAGTTGACAAATGGAGCTCAGGGGCACTGCAATTCACAAACCTGCAGAATTATAAATGATAACTCTCGTCCACAAATATATTGAGGGAAGGCAACGAAGAGGATTTGAAATCAAGGCAGAATTGCAGGAAACAGATTTCAGGAGATAGATTCGAATCACCCCTAAAGCACATGAAAAGCGGCAAAACGTCGACAATGATGCACTTGGCCAAAAAGAGCATATGCGTTTTTTTCTGAATGAATTCAGGAAAAAACCCATAGGCCCTTTTTGGCCAACCAAGCAAGCCGGAAATGCAATTCAGCGCTACAAAGAAGTCTGACTTCCCATCGGTCAAAATGGCCTTCCTAAAAAAGTGTAAAACAAGAAAAGCAGGAGAGGCCAGGGAGGCAAGGGAGCCTTGCTACACTGATGGGCGGGATGTAAATTGCCAACAGCCACTCTGGAGAAGTGTACGGTGTGTCCTGAAACATCTAAAAAACACAGCTTAGAGAGAATAGGGCACTTCCACTCATGGGGGTATAAATTGGGAAAATTAAAAATCAGCAAGACACAAGCACCCCAAAGTTGAGGGCTGCTCTGTTGACAAGGACCTCCACTTCATTCCACCTTCAATATCCCAGGAAAGAGAAAAATGGATAAAGAAGTTGTGGTCCTTATGTACAATGGAATATCACTCAGCCATGAAATCAATGTCATAAGGCTAGTAGCAGCATGATGAGTGGATTTAGGTACGACGATTCTAAGTGAAATAAGTCACACAGAAAAGGACACTTCTCATAAGGTATCACTTATAGAGGGAATGTAAAAACCGTTACACTTGAACTGAATTACAAAACAGAACAGAGTCACACATGCAAAAAACACACTATGGCTGCTTAACGGGAAAGGTGAGGTGGGGTGATACATAAAACAAGGGTTTCAAATTAGCTCAGATACCGTTCCATAAAACCAATATGTAATAGACAAGACCTACTCCTTGCTCAGAGAACTGGACTCAACACGCCCTATACACCGCACAAGAATATATCTGACTAGTAATAATCTTAAAACCTATGTATTGATATCTCTCTGTTAGTGTGTCAAGTGGGTGTAAGGCGGCATAAACACAGCAGTGAAAAGCAGCTAAACCCCATTATAAAAATAAATTACTTTGAAAAACCCATGAAACAAAGACAGTGAAAGAGAGAAATTCCTACACAATTCGTTCAGGGGCTGTGATGCAACCTGGATTGACCATATCTAGACCCACAGCTGGATGAGACATAAGGGTGGACACTCTTGGGGCTGAGAGGTTTGGTGAGGTTGGGTGAGCAAACGCAGACCTTTTAAAGTAATACTGCGTGGTACCCATCGCATGGGTCCCAATCTCCAGGTTCAAGGGCATCTTGCTACATCGAAAACATGCATGAGAAACCCAGAAGATGGTACACCATGTGATGGGGAAAGGTTTCTAAAACGCACCTCATTTCTCATCTCCTTGTGCCCGGGTTCGCCATTCCAGCCGCTTTACTAGCAATCTCCCTACTTGGAACATCAGCACCTTTAACCTCCTGTTCCGTACAGGTTGCAATTTGTCCTGAGGATGAACGGGAAGACGGGGAACCAACGAGAGACTAGCTCTTGGTGTCGGGACAGGCACTGGTCACTCTATTTTCCCATCAGGAAGAAGAATTAACCACAGGCTCAGCCTGCCCCCCGGAACCAGAACAGGGCCTGAAGCCATACTGCACTTTTGCGGCCAGCTCCCAAAAAAGCGAGTTGTAAAATGGAGGTTCAGGGCACTGCAATTCACAAACCTGCAGAGTTATAAATGATAACTCTCGTCCACAAATATATTGAGGGAAGGCAAAGAAGAGGATTTGAAATCAAGGCGGAATTGCACGAAACAGATTTCAGGAGGTAGATTCGAATCGCCTTTAAAGCACATGAAAAGCGGCAAAACGTTGACAATGATGCCCTTGGCCAAAAAGGGCGTATGCGTTTTTTCCTGAATATATTCAGGAAAAAACGCATACGCCCTTTTTGGCCAACCAAGCAACCTGGAAAGGCAAATCAGCGCTACAGAGAAGTCTCGCTTCCCATCGGTCAAAAGGGCCATGCTGAAAAAAGTGTCAAAACCAGAAATGCAGGACAGGCCATGGAGAAATGGGAGCCTTGCTACACTGATGGGCGGGATGTAAATTGCCAACAGCCACTCTGGAGAAGTGTACGGTGTGTCCTGAAACATCTGAAAAACACAGCTTAGAGAGCATAGGGCACTTCCACTCATGGGGGTATAAATTGGGAAAATGAAAAATCAGCAAGACACAAGCACCCCAAAGTTGAGGGCTGCTCTGTTGACAAGGACCTCCACTTCATTCCACCTTAAATATCCCAGGAAAGAGAAAAATGGATAAAGAAGTTGTGGTCCTTATGTACAATGGAATATCACTCAGCCATGAAATCAATGTCATAAGGTTAGTAGCAGCATGATGAGTGGATTTAGGTACGACGATTCTAAGTGAAATAAGTCACACAGAAAAGGACACTTCTCATAAGGTATCACTTATAGAGGGAATGTAAAAACCGTTACACTTGAACTGAATTACAAAACAGAACAGAGTCACACATGCAGAAAACACACTATGGCTGCTTAACGGGAAAGGTGAGGTGGGGTGATACATAAAACAAGGGTATCAAATTAGCTCAGATACCGTTCCATAAACCCAATATGTAGTAGACAAGACCTACTCCTTGCTCAGAGAACTGGACTCAACACGCCCTATTCACCGCACAAGAATATATCTGACTAGTAATAATCTTAAAACCTATGTATTGATATCTCTCTGTTAGTGTGTCAAGTGGGTGTAAAGCGGCATAAACACAGCCGTGAAAAGCAGCTATACCCCATTATGAAAATAAATTACTTTGAAAAACCCATGAAACAATGACAGTGAAAGAGATAGAAATACTTACACAATGAGTTCAGGGGCTGTGATGCAACCTGGATTGACCATATCTAGACCCACAGCTGGATGAGACATAAGGGTGGACACTCTTGGGGCTGAGAGGTTTGGTGAGGTTGGGTGAGCAAACGCAGACCCTTTAAAGTAATACTGTGTGGTACCCATCGCATGGGTCCCAAATCTCCAGGTTCAAGGGCATCTTCCTACATCGAAAACATGCATGAGAAACCCAGAAGATGGTACACCGTGTGATGGGGAAAGGTTTCTAAAACGCACCTCATTTCTCATCTCCTTGTGCCCGGGTTCGCCATTCCAGCTGCTTTACTAGCAATCTCCCTACTTGGAGCATCAGCACCTTTAACCTCCTGTTCCGTACAGGTTGCAATTTGTCCTGAGGATGAACGGGAAGACGGGGAACCAACGAGAGACTAGCTCTTGGTGTTGGGACAGGCACAGGTCACTCTATTTTCCCATCAGGAAGAAGAATTAACCACAGGCTCAGCCTGCCCCCCGGAACCAGAACAGGGCCTGAAGCCATCCTGCGCTTTTGCGGCCAGCTCCCAAAAAAGCGAGTTGTAAAATGGAGGTTCAGGGCACTGCAATTCACAAACCTGCAGAGTTATAAATGATAACTCTCGTCCACAAATATATTGAGGGAAGGCAAAGAAGAGGATTTGAAATCAAGGCAGAATTGCACGAAACAGATTTCAGGAGGTAGATACGAATCGCCTTTAAAGCACATGAAAAGCGGCAAAACGTTGACAATGATGCCCTTGGCCAAAAAGGGCGTATGCGTTTTTTCCTGAATATATTCAGGAAAAAACGCATACGCCCTTTTTGGTCAACCAAGCAACCTGGAAAGGCAAATCAGCGCTACAGAGAAGTCTCGCTTCCCATCGGTCAAAAGGGCCATGCTGAAAAAAGTGTCAAAACCAGAAATGCAGGACAGGCCATGGAGAAATGGGAGCCTTGCTACACTGATGGGCGGGATGTAAATTGCCAACAGCCACTCTGGAGAAGTGTACGGTGTGTCCTGAAACATCTGAAAAACACAGCTTAGAGAGCATAGGGCACTTCCACTCATGGGGGTATAAATTGGGAAAATGAAAAATCAGCAAGACACAAGCACCCCAAAGTTGAGGGCTGCTCTGTTGACAAGGACCTCCACTTCATTCCACCTTAAATATCCCAGGAAAGAGAAAAATGGATAAAGAAGTTGTGGTCCTTATGTACAATGGAATATCACTCAGCCATGAAATCAATGTCATAATGTTAGTAGCAGCATGATGAGTGGATTTAGGTACGACGATTCTAAGTGAAATAAGTCACACAGAAAAGGACACTTCTCATAAGGTATCACTTATAGAGGGAATGTAAAAACCGTTACACTTGAACTGAATTACAAAACAGAACAGAGTCACACATGCAGAAAACACACTATGGCTGCTTAACGGGAAAGGTGAGGTGGGGTGATACATAAAACAAGGGTATCAAATTAGCTCAGATACCGTTCCATAAACCCAATATGTAGTAGACAAGACCTACCCCTTGCTCAGAGAACTGGAGTCAACACGCCCTATTCACCACACAAGAATATATCTGACTAGTAATAATCTTAAAACCTATGTATTGATATCTCTCTGTTAGTGTGTCAAGTGGGTGTAAAGCGGCATAAACACAGCCGTGAAAAGCAGCTATACCCCATTATGAAAATAAATTACTTTGAAAAACCCATGAAACAACGACAGTGAAAGAGATAGAAATTCTTACACAATGAGTTCAGGGGCTGTGATGCAACCTGGATTGACCATATCTAGACCCACAGCTGGATGAGACATAAGGGTGGACACTCTTGGGGCTGAGCGGTTTGGTGAGGTTGGGTGAGCAAACGCAGACCCTTTAAAGTAATACTGCGTGGTACCCATCGCATGGGTCCCAAATCTCCAGGTTCAAGGGCATCTTCCTACATCGAAAACATGCATGAGAAACCCAGAAGATGGTACACCGTGTGATGGGGAAAGGTTTCTAAAACGCACCTCATTTCTCATCTCCTTGTGCCCGGGTTCGCCATTCCAACTGCTTTACTAGCAATCTCCCTACTTGGAGCATCAGCACCTTTAACCTCCTGTTCCGTACAGGTTGCAATTTGTCCTGAGGATGAACGGGAAGACGGGGAACCAACGAGAGACTAGCTCTTGGTGTTGGGACAGGCACAGGTCACTCTATTTTCCCATCAGGAAGAAGAATTAACCACAGGCTCAGCCTGCCCCCCGGAACCAGAACAGGGCCTGAAGCCATCGGGCGCTTTTGCGGCCAGCTCCCAAAAAGGCGAGTTGTAAAATGGAGGTTCAGGGCACTGCAATTCACAAACCTGCAGAGTTATAAATGATAACTCTCGTCCACAAATATATTGAGGGAAGGCAAAGAAGAGGATTTGAAATCAAGGCAGAATTGCACGAAACAGATTTCAGGAGGTAGATACGAATCGCCTTTAAAGCACATGAAAAGCGGCAAAACGTTGACAATGATGCCCTTGGCCAAAAAGGGCGTATGCGTTTTTTCCTGAATATATTCAGGAAAAAACGCATACGCCCTTTTTGGTCAACCAAGCAACCTGGAAAGGCAAATCAGCGCTACAGAGAAGTCTCGCTTCCCATCGGTCAAAAGGGCCATGCTGAAAAAAGTGTCAAAACCAGAAATGCAGGACAGGCCATGGAGAAATGGGAGCCTTGCTACACTGATGGGCGGGATGTAAATTGCCAACAGCCACTCTGGAGAAGTGTACGGTGTGTCCTGAAACATCTGAAAAACACAGCTTAGAGAGCATAGGGCACTTCCACTCATGGGGGTATAAATTGGGAAAATGAAAAATCAGCAAGACACAAGCACCCCAAAGTTGAGGGCTGCTCTGTTGACAAGGACCTCCACTTCATTCCACCTTAAATATCCCAGGAAAGAGAAAAATGGATAAAGAAGTTGTGGTCCTTATGTACAATGGAATATCACTCAGCCATGAAATCAATGTCATAATGTTAGTAGCAGCATGATGAGTGGATTTAGGTACGACGATTCTAAGTGAAATAAGTCACACAGAAAAGGACACTTCTCATAAGGTATCACTTATAGAGGGAATGTAAAACCGTTACACTTGAACTGAATTACAAAACAGAACAGAGTCACACATGCAGAAAACACACTATGGCTGATTAACGGGAAAGGTGAGGTGGGGTGATACATAAAACAAGGGTATCAAATTAGCTCAGATACCGTTCCATAAACCCAATATGTAGTAGACAAGACCTACCCCTTGCTCAGAGAACTGGACTCAACACGCCCTATTCACCGCACAAGAATATATCTGACTAGTAATAATCTTAAAACCTATGTATTGATATCTCTCTGTTAGTGTGTCAAGTGGGTGTAAAGCGGCATAAACACAGCCGTGAAAAGAAGCTATACCCCATTATGAAAATAAATTACTTTGACAAACCCATGAAACAACGACAGTGAAAGAGATAGAAATTCTTACACAATGAGTTCAGGGGCTGTGATGCAACCTGGATTGACCATATCTAGACCCACAGCTGGATGAGACATAAGGGTGGACACTCTTGGGGCTGAGAGGTTTGGTGAGGTTGGGTGAGCAAACGCAGACCCTTTAAAGTAATACTGCGTGGTACCCATCGCATGGGTCCCAAATCTCCAGGTTCAAGGGCATCTTCCTACATCGAAAACATGCATGAGAAACCCAGAAGATGGTACACCGTGTGATGGGGAAAGGTTTCTAAAACGCACCTCATTTCTCATCTCCTTGTGCCCTGGTTCGCCATTCCAGCCGCTTTACTAGCAATCTCCCTACTTGGAGCATCAGCACCTTTAACCTCCTGTTCCGTACAGGTTGCAATTTGTCCTGAGGATGAACGGGAAGACGGGGAACCAACGAGAGACTAGCTCTTGGTGTTGGGACAGGCACAGGTCACTCTATTTTCCCATCAGGAAGAAGAATTAACCACAGGCTCAGCCTGCCCCCCGTAACAAGAACAGGGCCTGAAGCCATCCTGCGCTTTTGCGGCCAGCTCCCAAAAAAGCGAGTTGTAAAATGGAGGTTCAGGGCACTGCAATTCACAAACCTGCAGAGTTATAAATGATAACTCTCGTCCACAAATATATTGAGGGAAGGCAAAGAAGAGGATTTGAAATCAAGGCAGAATTGCACGAAACAGATTTCAGGAGGTAGATACGAATCGCCTTTAAAGCACATGAAAAGCGGCAAAACGTTGACAATGATGCCCTTGGCCAAAAAGGGCGTATGCGTTTTTTCCTGAATATATTCAGGAAAAAACGCATACGCCCTTTTTGGCCAACCAAGCAACCTGGAAAGGCAAATCAGCGCTACAGAGAAGTCTCGCTTCCCATCGGTCAAAAGGGCCATGCTGAAAAAAGTGTCAAAACCAGAAATGCAGGACAGGCCATGGAGAAATGGGAGCCTTGCTACACTGATGGGCGGGATGTAAATTGCCAACAGCCACTCTGGAGAAGTGTACGGTGTGTCCTGAAACATCTGAAAAACACAGCTTAGAGAGCATAGGGCACTTCCACTCATGGGGGTATAAATTGGGAAAATGAAAAATCAGCAAGACACAAGCACCCCAAAGTTGAGGGCTGCTCTGTTGACAAGGACCTCCACTTCATTCCACCTTAAATATCCCAGGAAAGAGAAAAATGGATAAAGAAGTTGTGGTCCTTATGTACAATGGAATATCACTCAGCCATGAAATCAATGTCATAAGGTTAGTAGCAGCATGATGAGTGGATTTAGGTACGACGATTCTAAGTGAAATAAGTCACACAGAAAAGGACACTTCTCATAAGGTATCACTTATAGAGGGAATGTAAAAACCGTTACACTTGAACTGAATTACAAAACAGAACAGAGTCACACATGCAGAAAACACACTATGGCTGCTTAACGGGAAAGGTGAGGTGGGGTGATACATAAAACAAGGGTATCAAATTAGCTCAGATACCGTTCCATAAACCCAATATGTAGTAGACAAGACCTACTCCTTGCTCAAAGAACTGGACTCAACACGCCCTATTCACCGCACAAGAATATATCTGACTAGTAATAATCTTAAAACCTATGTATTGATATCTCTCTGTTAGTGTGTCAAGTGGGTGTAAAGCAGCATAAACACAGCCGTGAAAAGCAGCTATACCCCATTATGAAAATAAATTACTTTGAAAAACCCATGAAACAATGACAGTGAAAGAGATAGAAATACTTACACAATGAGTTCAGGGGCTGTGATGCAACCTGGATTGACCATATCTAGACCCACAGCTGGATGAGACATAAGGGTGGACACTCTTGGGGCTGAGAGGTTTGGTGAGGTTGGGTGAGCAAACGCAGACCCTTTAAAGTAATACTGTGTGGTACCCATCGCATGGGTCCCAAATCTCCAGGTTCAAGGGCATCTTCCTACATCGAAAACATGCATGAGAAACCCAGAAGATGGTACATCGTGTGATGGGGAAAGGTTTCTAAAACGCACCTCATTTCTCATCTCCTTGTGCCCGGGTTCGCCATTCCAGCTGCTTTACTAGCAATCTCCCTACTTGGAGCATCAGCACCTTTAACCTCCTGTTCCGTACAGGTTGCAATTTGTCCTGAGGATGAACGGGAAGACGGGGAACCAACGAGAGACTAGCTCTTGGTGTTGGGACAGGCACAGGTCACTCTATTTTCCCATCAGGAAGAAGAATTAACCACAGGCTCAGCCTGCCCCCCGGAACCAGAACAGGGCCTGAAGCCATCCTGCGCTTTTGCGGCCAGCTCCCAAAAAAGCGAGTTGTAAAATGGAGGTTCAGGGCACTGCAATTCACAAACCTGCAGAGTTATAAATGATAACTCTCGTCCACAAATATATTGAGGGAAGGCAAAGAAGAGGATTTGAAATCAAGGCAGAATTGCACGAAACAGATTTCAGGAGGTAGATACGAATCGCCTTTAAAGCACATGAAAAGCGGCAAAACGTTGACAATGATGCCCTTGGCCAAAAAGGGCGTATGCGTTTTTTCCTGAATATATTCAGGAAAAAACGCATACGCCCTTTTTGGCCAACCAAGCAACCTGGAAAGGCAAATCAGCGCTACAGAGAAGTCTCGCTTCCCATCGGTCAAAAGGGCCATGCTGAAAAAAGTGTCAAAACCAGAAATGCAGGACAGGCCATGGAGAAATGGGAGCCTTGCTACACTGATGGGCGGGATGTAAATTGCCAACAGCCACTCTGGAGAAGTGTACGGTGTGTCCTGAAACATCTGAAAAACACAGCTTAGAGAGCATAGGGCACTTCCACTCATGGGGGTATAAATTGGGAAAATGAAAAATCAGCAAGACACAAGCACCCCAAAGTTGAGGGCTGCTCTGTTGACAAGGACCTCCACTTCATTCCACCTTAAATATCCCAGGAAAGAGAAAAATGGATAAAGAAGTTGTGGTCCTTATGTACAATGGAATATCACTCAGCCATGAAATCAATGTCATAATGTTAGTAGCAGCATGATGAGTGGATTTAGGTACGACGATTCTAAGTGAAATAAGTCACACAGAAAAGGACACTTCTCATAAGGTATCACTTATAGAGGGAATGTAAAAACCGTTACACTTGAACTGAATTACAAAACAGAACAGAGTCACACATGCAGAAAACACACTATGGCTGCTTAACGGGAAAGGTGAGGTGGGGTGATACATAAAACAAGGGTATCAAATTAGCTCAGATACCGTTCCATAAACCCAATATGTAGTAGACAAGACCTACCCCTTGCTCAGAGAACTGGAGTCAACACGCCCTATTCACCACACAAGAATATATCTGACTAGTAATAATCTTAAAACCTATGTATTGATATCTCTCTGTTAGTGTGTCAAGTGGGTGTAAAGCGGCATAAACACAGCCGTGAAAAGCAGCTATACCCCATTATGAAAATAAATTACTTTGAAAAACCCATGAAACAACGACAGTGAAAGAGATAGAAATTCTTACACAATGAGTTCAGGGGCTGTGATGCAACCTGGATTGACCATATCTAGACCCACAGCTGGATGAGACATAAGGGTGGACACTCTTGGGGCTGAGAGGTTTGGTGAGGTTGGGTGAGCAAACGCAGACCCTTTAAAGTAATACTGCGTGGTACCCATCGCATGGGTCCCAAATCTCCAGGTTCAAGGGCATCTTCCTACATCGAAAACATGCATGAGAAACCCAGAAGATGGTACACCGTGTGATGGGGAAAGGTTTCTAAAACGCACCTCATTTCTCATCTCCTTGTGCCCTGGTTCGCCATTCCAGCTGCTTTACTAGCAATCTCCCTACTTGGAGCATCAGCACCTTTAACCTCCTGTTCCGTACAGGTTGCAATTTGTCCTGAGGATGAACGGGAAGACGGGGAACCAACGAGAGACTAGCTCTTGGTGTTGGGACAGGCACAGGTCACTCTATTTTCCCATCAGGAAGAAGAATTAACCACAGGCTCAGCCTGCCCCCCGGAACCAGAACAGGGCCTGAAGCCATCGGGCGCTTTTGCGGCCAGCTCCCAAAAAAGCGAGTTGTAAAATGGAGGTTCAGGGCACTGCAATTCACAAACCTGCAGAGTTATAAATGATAACTCTCGTCCACAAATATATTGAGGGAAGGCAAAGAAGAGGATTTGAAATCAAGGCAGAATTGCACGAAACAGATTTCAGGAGGTAGATACGAATCGCCTTTAAAGCACATGAAAAGCGGCAAAACGTTGACAATGATGCCCTTGGCCAAAAAGGGCGTATGCGTTTTTTCCTGAATATATTCAGGAAAAAACGCATACGCCCTTTTTGGCCAACCAAGCAACCTGGAAAGGCAAATCAGCGCTACAGAGAAGTCTCGCTTCCCATCGGTCAAAAGGGCCATGCTGAAAAAAGTGTCAAAACCAGAAATGCAGGACAGGCCATGGAGAAATGGGAGCCTTGCTACACTGATGGGCGGGATGTAAATTGCCAACAGCCACTCTGGAGAAGTGTACGGTGTGTCCTGAAACATCTGAAAAACACAGCTTAGAGAGCATAGGGCACTTCCACTCATGGGGGTATAAATTGGGAAAATGAAAAATCAGCAAGACACAAGCACCCCAAAGTTGAGGGCTGCTCTGTTGACAAGGACCTCCACTTCATTCCACCTTAAATATCCCAGGAAAGAGAAAAATGGATAAAGAAGTTGTGGTCCTTATGTACAATGGAATATCACTCAGCCATGAAATCAATGTCATAATGTTAGTAGCAGCATGATGAGTGGATTTAGGTACGACGATTCTAAGTGAAATAAGTCACACAGAAAAGGACACTTCTCATAAGGTATCACTTATAGAGGGAATGTAAAAACCGTTACACTTGAACTGAATTACAAAACAGAACAGAGTCACACATGCAGAAAACACACTATGGCTGCTTAACGGGAAAGGTGAGGTGGGGTGATACATAAAACAAGGGTATCAAATTAGCTCAGATACCGTTCCATAAACCTAATATGTAGTAGACAAGACCTACCCCTTGCTCAGAGAACTGGACTCAACACGCCCTATTCACCGCACAAGAATATATCTGACTAGTAATAATCTTAAAACCTATGTATTGATATCTCTCTGTTAGTGTGTCAAGTGGGTGTAAAGCGGCATAAACACAGCCGTGAAAAGCAGCTAAACCCCATTATGAAAATAAATTACTTTGAAATACCCATGAAACAACGACAGTGAAAGAGATAGAAATTCTTACACAATGAGTTCAGGGGCTGTGATGCAACCTGGATTGACCATATCTAGACCCACAGCTGGATGAGACATAAGGGTGGACACTCTTGGGGCTGAGAGGTTTGGTGAGGTTGGGTGAGCAAACGCAGACCCTTTAAAGTAATACTGCGTGGTACCCATCGCATGGATCCCAAATCTCCAGGTTCAAGGGCATCTTCCTACATCGAAAACATGCATGAGAAACCCAGAAGATGGTACACCGTGTGATGGGGAAAGGTTTCTAAAACGCACCTCATTTCTCATCTCCTTGTGCCCGGGTTCGCCATTCCAGCCGCTTTACTAGCAATCTCCCTACTTGGAGCATCAGCACCTTTAACCTCCTGTTCCGTACAGGTTGCAATTTGTCCTGAGGATGAACGGGAAGACGGGGAACCAACGAGAGACTAGCTCTTGGTGTTGGGACAGGCACAGGTCACTCTATTTTCCCATCAGGAAGAAGAATTAACCACAGGCTCAGCCTGCCCCCCGGAACCAGAACAGGGCCTGAAGCCATCGGGCGCTTTTGCGGCCAGCTCCCAAAAAAGCGAGTTGTAAAATGGAGGTTCAGGGCACTGCAATTCACAAACCTGCAGAGTTATAAATGATAACTCTCGTCCACAAATATATTGAGGGAAGGCAAAGAAGAGGATTTGAAATCAAGGCAGAATTGCACGAAACAGATTTCAGGAGGTAGATACGAATCGCCTTTAAAGCACATGAAAAGCGGCAAAACGTTGACAATGATGCCCTTGGCCAAAAAGGGCGTATGCGTTTTTTCCTGAATATATTCAGGAAAAAACGCATACGCCCTTTTTGGCCAACCAAGCAACCTGGAAAGGCAAATCAGCGCTACAGAGAAGTCTCGCTTCCCATCGGTCAAAAGGGCCATGCTGAAAAAAGTGTCAAAACCAGAAATGCAGGACAGGCCATGGAGAAATGGGAGCCTTGCTACACTGATGGGCGGGATGTAAATTGCCAACAGCCACTCTGGAGAAGTGTACGGTGTGTCCTGAAACATCTGAAAAACACAGCTTAGAGAGCATAGGGCACTTCCACTCATGGGGGTATAAATTGGGAAAATGAAAAATCAGCAAGACACAAGCACCCCAAAGTTGAGGGCTGCTCTGTTGACAAGGACCTCCACTTCATTCCACCTTAAATATCCCAGGAAAGAGAAAAATGGATAAAGAAGTTGTGGTCCTTATGTACAATGGAATATCACTCAGCCATGAAATCAATGTCATAATGTTAGTAGCAGCATGATGAGTGGATTTAGGTACGACGATTCTAAGTGAAATAAGTCACACAGAAAAGGACACTTCTCATAAGGTATCACTTATAGAGGGAATGTAAAAACCGTTACACTTGAACTGAATTACAAAACAGAACAGAGTCACACATGCAGAAAACACACTATGGCTGCTTAACGGGAAAGGTGAGGTGGGGTGATACATAAAACAAGGGTATCAAATTAGCTCAGATACCGTTCCATAAACCTAATATGTAGTAGACAAGACCTACCCCTTGCTCAGAGAACTGGACTCAACACGCCCTATTCACCGCACAAGAATATATCTGACTAGTAATAATCTTAAAACCTATGTATTGATATCTCTCTGTTAGTGTGTCAAGTGGGTGTAAAGCGGCATAAACACAGCCGTGAAAAGCAGCTAAACCCCATTATGAAAATAAATTACTTTGAAATACCCATGAAACAACGACAGTGAAAGAGATAGAAATTCTTACACAATGAGTTCAGGGGCTGTGATGCAACCTGGATTGACCATATCTAGACCCACAGCTGGATGAGACATAAGGGTGGACACTCTTGGGGCTGAGAGGTTTGGTGAGGTTGGGTGAGCAAACGCAGACCCTTTAAAGTAATACTGCGTGGTACCCATCGCATGGATCCCAAATCTCCAGGTTCAAGGGCATCTTCCTACATCGAAAACATGCATGAGAAACCCAGAAGATGGTACACCGTGTGATGGGGAAAGGTTTCTAAAACGCACCTCATTTCTCATCTCCTTGTGCCCGGGTTCGCCATTCCAGCCGCTTTACTAGCAATCTCCCTACTTGGAGCATCAGCACCTTTAACCTCCTGTTCCGTACAGGTTGCAATTTGTCCTGAGGATGAACGGGAAGACGGGGAACCAACGAGAGACTAGCTCTTGGTGTTGGGACAGGCACAGGTCACTCTATTTTCCCATCAGGAAGAAGAATTAACCACAGGCTCAGCCTGCCCCCCGGAACCAGAACAGGGCCTGAAGCCATCCTGCGCTTTTGCGGCCAGCTCCCAAAAAAGCGAGTTGTAAAATGGAGGTTCAGGGCACTGCAATTCACAAACCTGCAGAGTTATAAATGATAACTCTCGTCCACAAATATATTGAGGGAAGGCAAAGAAGAGGATTTGAAATCAAGGCAGAATTGCACGAAACAGATTTCAGGAGGTAGATACGAATCGCCTTTAAAGCACATGAAAAGCGGCAAAACGTTGACAATGATGCCCTTGGCCAAAAAGGGCGTATGCGTTTTTTCCTGAATATATTCAGGAAAAAACGCATACGCCCTTTTTGGCCAACCAAGCAACCTGGAAAGGCAAATCAGCGCTACAGAGAAGTCTCGCTTCCCATCGGTCAAAAGGGCCATGCTGAAAAAAGTGTCAAAACCAGAAATGCAGGACAGGCCATGGAGAAATGGGAGCCTTGCTACACTGATGGGCGGGATGTAAATTGCCAACAGCCACTCTGGAGAAGTGTACGGTGTGTCCTGAAACATCTGAAAAACACAGCTTAGAGAGCATAGGGCACTTCCACTCATGGGGGTATAAATTGGGAAAATGATAAATCAGCAAGACACAAGCACCCCAAAGTTGAGGGCTGCTCTGTTGACAAGGACCTCCACTTCATTCCACCTTAAATATCCCAGGAAAGAGAAAAATGGATAAAGAAGTTGTGGTCCTTATGTACAATGGAATATCACTCAGCCATGAAATCAATGTCATAATGTTAGTAGCAGCATGATGAGTGGATTTAGGTACGACGATTCTAAGTGAAATAAGTCACACAGAAAAGGACACTTCTCATAAGGTATCACTTATAGAGGGAATGTAAAAACCGTTACACTTGAACTGAATTACAAAACAGAACAGAGTCACACATGCAGAAAACACACTATGGCTGCTTAACGGGAAAGGTGAGGTGGGGTGATACATAAAACAAGGGTATCAAATTAGCTCAGATACCGTTCCATAAACCCAATATGTAGTAGACAAGACCAACTCCTTGCTCAGAGAACTGGACTCAACACGCCCTATTCACCGCACAAGAATATATCTGACTAGTAATAATCTTAAAACCTATGTATTGATATCTCTCTGTTAGTGTGTCAAGTGGGTGTAAAGCGGCATAAACACAGCCGTGAAAAGCAGCTAAACCCCATTATGAAAATAAATTACTTTGAAATACCCATGAAACAACGACAGTGAAAGAGATAGAAATTCTTACACAATGAGTTCAGGGGCTGTGATGCAACCTGGATTGACCATATCTAGACCCACAGCTGGATGAGACATAAGGGTGGACACTCTTGGGGCTGAGAGGTTTGGTGAGGTTGGGTGAGCAAACGCAGACCCTTTAAAGTAATACTGCGTGGTACCCATCGCATGGATCCCAAATCTCCAGGTTCAAGGGCATCTTCCTACATCGAAAACATGCATGAGAAACCCAGAAGATGGTACACCGTGTGATGGGGAAAGGTTTCTAAAACGCACCTCATTTCTCATCTCCTTGTGCCCGGGTTCGCCATTCCAGCCGCTTTACTAGCAATCTCCCTACTTGGAGCATCAGCACCTTTAACCTCCTGTTCCGTACAGGTTGCAATTTGTCCTGAGGATGAACGGGAAGACGGGGAACCAACGAGAGACTAGCTCTTGGTGTTGGGACAGGCACAGGTCACTCTATTTTCCCATCAGGAAGAAGAATTAACCACAGGCTCAGCCTGCCCCCCGGAACCAGAACAGGGCCTGAAGCCATCCTGCGCTTTTGCGGCCAGCTCCCAAAAAAGCGAGTTGTAAAATGGAGGTTCAGGGCACTGCAATTCACAAACCTGCAGAGTTATAAATGATAACTCTCGTCCACAAATATATTGAGGGAAGGCAAAGAAGAGGATTTGAAATCAAGGCAGAATTGCACGAAACAGATTTCAGGAGGTAGATACGAATCGCCTTTAAAGCACATGAAAAGCGGCAAAACGTTGACAATGATGCCCTTGGCCAAAAAGGGCGTATGCGTTTTTTCCTGAATATATTCAGGAAAAAACGCATACGCCCTTTTTGGCCAACCAAGCAACCTGGAAAGGCAAATCAGCGCTACAGAGAAGTCTCGCTTCCCATCGGTCAAAAGGGCCATGCTGAAAAAAGTGTCAAAACCAGAAATGCAGGACAGGCCATGGAGAAATGGGAGCCTTGCTACACTGATGGGCGGGATGTAAATTGCCAACAGCCACTCTGGAGAAGTGTACGGTGTGTCCTGAAACATCTGAAAAACACAGCTTAGAGAGCATAGGGCACTTCCACTCATGGGGGTATAAATTGGGAAAATGAAAAATCAGCAAGACACAAGCACCCCAAAGTTGAGGGCTGCTCTGTTGACAAGGACCTCCACTTCATTCCACCTTAAATATCCCAGGAAAGAGAAAAATGGATAAAGAAGTTGTGGTCCTTATGTACAATGGAATATCACTCAGCCATGAAATCAATGTCATAATGTTAGTAGCAGCATGATGAGTGGATTTAGGTACGACGATTCTAAGTGAAATAAGTCAAACAGAAAACGACACTTCTCATAAGGTATCACTTATAGAGGGAATGTAAAAACCGTTACACTTGAACTGAATTACAAAACAGAACAGAGTCACACATGCAGAAAACACACTATGGCTGCTTAACGGGAAAGGTGAGGTGGGGTGATACATAAAACAAGGGTATCAAATTAGCTCAGATACCGTTCCATAAACCCAATATGTAGTAGACAAGACCAACTCCTTGCTCAGAGAACTGGACTCAACACGCCCTATTCACCGCACAAGAATATATCTGACTAGTAATAATCGTAAAACCTATGTATTGATATCTCTCTGTTAGTGTGTCAAGTGGGTGTAAAGCGGCATAAACACAGCCGTGAAAAGCAGCTAAACCCCATTATGAAAATAAATTACTTTGAAAAACCCATGAAACAACGACAGTGAAAGAGATAGAAATTCTTACACAATGAGTTCAGGGGCTGTGATGCAACCTGGATTGACCATATCTAGACCCACAGCCTGATGAGACATAAGGGTGGACACTCTTGGGGCTGAGAGGTTTGGTGAGGTTGGGTGAGCAAACGCAGACCCTTTAAAGTAATACTGCGTGGTACCCATCGCATGGGTTCCAAATCTCCAGCTTCAAGGGCATCTTCCTACATCGAAAACATGCATGAGAAACCCAGAAGATGGTACACCGTGTGATGGGGAAAGGTTTCTAAAACGCACCTCATTTCTCATCTCCTTGTGCCCGGGTTCGCCATTCCAGCCGCTTTACTAGCAATCTCCCTACTTGGAGCATCAGCACCTTTAACCTCCTGTTCCGTACAGGTTGCAATTTGTCCTGAGGATGAACGGGAAGACGGGGAACCAACGAGAGACTAGCTCTTGGTGTTGGGACAGGCACAGGTCACTCTATTTTCCCATCAGGAAGAAGAATTAACCACAGGCTCAGCCTGCCCCCCGGAACCAGAACAGGGCCTGAAGCCATCCTGCGCTTTTGCGGCCAGCTCCCAAAAAAGCGAGTTGTAAAATGGAGGTTCAGGGCACTGCAATTCACAAACCTGCAGAGTTATAAATGATAACTCTCGTCCACAAATATATTGAGGGAAGGCAAAGAAGAGGATTTGAAATCAAGGCAGAATTGCAGGAAACAGATTTCAGGAGGTAGATACGAATCGCCTTTAAAGCACATGAAAAGCGGCAAAACGTTGACAATGATGCCCTTGGCCAAAAAGGGCGTATGCGTTTTTTCCTGAATATATTCAGGAAAAAACGCATACGCCCTTTTTGGCCAACCAAGCAACCTGGAAAGGCAAATCAGCGCTACAGAGAAGTCTCGCTTCCCATCGGTCAAAAGGGCCATGCTGAAAAAAGTGTCAAAACCAGAAATGCAGGACAGGCCATGGAGAAATGGGAGCCTTGCTACACTGATGGGCGGGATGTAAATTGCCAACAGCCACTCTGGAGAAGTGTACGGTGTGTCCTGAAACATCTGAAAAACACAGCTTAGAGAGCATAGGGCACTTCCACTCATGGGGGTATAAATTGGGAAAATGATAAATCAGCAAGACACAAGCACCCCAAAGTTGAGGGCTGCTCTGTTGACAAGGACCTCCACTTCATTCCACCTTAAATATCCCAGGAAAGAGAAAAATGGATAAAGAAGTTGTGGTCCTTATGTACAATGGAATATCACTCAGCCATGAAATCAATGTCATAATGTTAGTAGCAGCATGATGAGTGGATTTAGGTACGACGATTCTAAGTGAAATAAGTCACACAGAAAAGGACACTTCTCATAAGGTATCACTTATAGAGGGAATGTAAAAACCGTTACACTTGAACTGAATTACAAAACAGAACAGAGTCACACATGCAGAAAACACACTATGGCTGCTTAACGGGAAAGGTGAGGTGGGGTGATACATAAAACAAGGGTATCAAATTAGCTCAGATACCGTTCCATAAACCCAATATGTAGTAGACAAGACCAACTCCTTGCTCAGAGAACTGGACTCAACACGCCCTATTCACCGCACAAGAATATATCTGACTAGTAATAATCGTAAAACCTATGTATTGATATCTCTCTGTTAGTGTGTCAAGTGGGTGTAAAGCGGCATAAACACAGCCGTGAAAAGCAGCTAAACCCCATTATGAAAATAAATTACTTTGAAAAACCCATGAAACAACGACAGTGAAAGAGATAGAAATTCTTACACAATGAGTTCAGGGGCTGTGATGCAACCTGGATTGACCATATCTAGACCCACAGCTGGATGAGACATAAGGGTGGACACTCTTGGGGCTGAGAGGTTTGGTGAGGTTGGGTGAGCAAACGCAGACCCTTTAAAGTAATACTGCGTGGTACCCATCGCATGGGTCCCAAATCTCCAGGTTCAAGGGCATCTTCCTACATCGAAAACATGCATGAGAAACCCAGAAGATGGTACACCGTGTGATGGGGAAAGGTTTCTAAAACGCACCTCATTTCTCATCTCCTTGTGCCCGGGTTCGCCATTCCAGCCACTTTACTAGCAATCTCCCTACTTGGAGCATCAGCACCTTTAACCTCCTGTTCCGTACAGGTTGCAATTTGTCCTGAGGATGAACGGGAAGACGTGGAACCAACGAGAGACTAGCTCTTGGTGTTGGGACAGGCACAGGTCACTCTATTTTCCCATCAGGAAGAAGAATTAACCACAGGCTCAGCCTGCCCCCCGGAACCAGAACAGGGCCTGAAGCCATCCTGCGCTTTTGCGGCCAGCTCCCAAAAAAGCGAGTTGTAAAATGGAGGTTCAGGGCACTGCAATTCACAAACCTGCAGAGTTATAAATGATAACTCTCGTCCACAAATATATTGAGGGAAGGCAAAGAAGAGGATTTGAAATCAAGGCAGAATTGCACGAAACAGATTTCAGGAGGTAGATACGAATCGCCTTTAAAGCACATGAAAAGCGGCAAAACGTTGACAATGATGCCCTTGGCCAAAAAGGGCGTATGCGTTTTTTCCTGAATATATTCAGGAAAAAACGCATACGCCCTTTTTGGCCAACCAAGCAACCTGGAAAGGCAAATCAGCGCTACAGAGAAGTCTCGCTTCCCATCGGTCAAAAGGGCCATGCTGAAAAAAGTGTCAAAACCAGAAATGCAGGACAGGCCATGGAGAAATGGGAGCCTTGCTACACTGATGGGCGGGATGTAAATTGCCAACAGCCACTCTGGAGAAGTGTACGGTGTGTCCTGAAACATCTGAAAAACACAGCTTAGAGAGCATAGGGCACTTCCACTCATGGGGGTATAAATTGGGAAAATGAAAAATCAGCAAGACACAAGCACCCCAAAGTTGAGGGCTGCTCTGTTGACAAGGACCTCCACTTCATTCCACCTTAAATATCCCAGGAAAGAGAAAAATGGATAAAGAAGTTGTGGTCCTTATGTACAATGGAATATCACTCAGCCATGAAATCAATGTCATAATGTTAGTAGCAGCATGATGAGTGGATTTAGGTACGACGATTCTAAGTGAAATAAGTCACACAGAAAAGGACACTTCTCATAAGGTATCACTTATAGAGGGAATGTAAAAACCGTTACACTTGAACTGAATTACAAAACAGAACAGAGTCACACATGCAGAAAACACACTATGGCTGCTTAACGGGAAAGGTGAGGTGGGGTGATACATAAAACAAGGGTATCAAATTAGCTCAGATACCGTTCCATAAACCTAATATGTAGTAGACAAGACCTACTCCTTGCTCAGAGAACTGGACTCAACACGCCCTATTCACCGCACAAGAATATATCTGACTAGTAATAATCTTAAAACCTATGTATTGATATCTCTCTGTTAGTGTGTCAAGTGGGTGTAAAGCGGCATAAACACAGCCGTGAAAAGCAGCTATACCCCATTATGAAAATAAATTACTTTGAAAAACCCATGAAACAACGACAGTGAAAGAGATAGAAATTCTTACACAATGAGTTCAGGGGCTGTGATGCAACCTGGATTGACCATATCTAGACCCACAGCTGGATGAGACATAAGGGTGGACACTCTTGGGGCTGAGAGGTTTGGTGAGGTTGGGTGAGCAAACGCAGACCCTTTAAAGTAATACTGCGTGGTACCCATCGCATGGGTCCCAAATCTCCAGGTTCAAGGGCATCTTCCTACATCGAAAACATGCATGAGAAACCCAGAAGATGGTACACCGTGTGATGGGGAAAGGTTTCTAAAACGCACCTCATTTCTCATCTCCTTGTGCCCGGGTTCGCCATTCCAGCTGCTTTACTAGCAATCTCCCTACTTGGAGCATCAGCACCTTTAACCTCCTGTTCCGTACAGGTTGCAATTTGTCCTGAGGATGAACGGGAAGACGGGGAACCAACGAGAGACTAGCTCTTGGTGTTGGGACAGGCACAGGTCACTCTATTTTCCCATCAGGAAGAAGAATTAACCACAGGCTCAGCCTGCCCCCCGGAACCAGAACAGGGCCTGAAGCCATCCTGCGCTTTTGCGGCCAGCTCCCAAAAAAGCGAGTTGTAAAATGGAGGTTCAGGGCACTGCAATTCACAAACCTGCAGAGTTATAAATGATAACTCTCGTCCACAAATATATTGAGGGAAGGCAAAGAAGAGGATTTGAAATCAAGGCAGAATTGCACGAAACAGATTTCAGGAGGTAGATACGAATCGCCTTTAAAGCACATGAAAAGCGGCAAAACGTTGACAATGATGCCCTTGGCCAAAAAGGGTGTATGCGTTTTTTCCTGAATATATTCAGGAAAAAACGCATACGCCCTTTTTGGTCAACCAAGCAACCTGGAAAGGCAAATCAGCGCTACAGAGAAGTCTCGCTTCCCATCGGTCAAAAGGGCCATGCTGAAAAAAGTGTCAAAACCAGAAATGCAGGACAGGCCATGGAGAAATGGGAGCCTTGCTACACTGATGGGCGGGATGTAAATTGCCAACAGCCACTCTGGAGAAGTGTACGGTGTGTCCTGAAACATCTGAAAAACACAGCTTAGAGAGCATAGGGCACTTCCACTCATGGGGGTATAAATTGGGAAAATGAAAAATCAGCAAGACACAAGCACCCCAAAGTTGAGGGCTGCTCTGTTGACAAGGACCTCCACTTCATTCCACCTTAAATATCCCAGGAAAGAGAAAAATGGATAAAGAAGTTGTGGTCCTTATGTACAATGGAATATCACTCAGCCATGAAATCAATGTCATAATGTTAGTAGCAGCATGATGAGTGGTTTTAGGTACGACGATTCTAAGTGAAATAAGTCAAACAGAAAAGGACACTTCTCATAAGGTATCACTTATAGAGGGAATGTAAAAACCGTTACACTTGAACTGAATTACAAAACAGAACAGAGTCACACATGCAGAAAACACACTATGGCTGCTTAACGGGAAAGGTGAGGTGGGGTGATACATAAAACAAGGGTATCAAATTAGCTCAGATACCGTTCCATAAACCCAATATGTAGTAGACAAGACCAACTCCTTGCTCAGAGAACTGGACTCAACACGCCCTATTCACCGCACAAGAATATATCTGACTAGTAATAATCTTAAAACCTATGTATTGATATCTCTCTGTTAGTGTGTCAAGTGGGTGTAAAGCGGCATAAACACAGCCGTGAAAAGCAGCTAAACCCCATTATGAAAATAAATTACTTTGAAATACCCATGAAACAACGACAGTGAAAGAGATAGAAATTCTTACACAATGAGTTCAGGGGCTGTGATGCAACCTGGATTGACCATATCTAGACCCACAGCTGGATGAGACATAAGGGTGGACACTCTTGGGGCTGAGAGGTTTGGTGAGGTTGGGTGAGCAAACGCAGACCCTTTAAAGTAATACTGCGTGGTACCCATCGCATGGATCCCAAATCTCCAGGTTCAAGGGCATCTTCCTACATCGAAAACATGCATGAGAAACCCAGAAGATGGTACACCGTGTGATGGGGAAAGGTTTCTAAAACGCACCTCATTTCTCATCTCCTTGTGCCCGGGTTCGCCATTCCAGCCGCTTTACTAGCAATCTCCCTACTTGGAGCATCAGCACCTTTAACCTCCTGTTCCGTACAGGTTGCAATTTGTCCTGAGGATGAACGGGAAGACGGGGAACCAACGAGAGACTAGCTCTTGGTGTTGGGACAGGCACAGGTCACTCTATTTTCCCATCAGGAAGAAGAATTAACCACAGGCTCAGCCTGCCCCCCGGAACCAGAACAGGGCCTGAAGCCATCCTGCGCTTTTGCGGCCAGCTCCCAAAAAAGCGAGTTGTAAAATGGAGGTTCAGGGCACTGCAATTCACAAACCTGCAGAGTTATAAATGATAACTCTCGTCCACAAATATATTGAGGGAAGGCAAAGAAGAGGATTTGAAATCAAGGCAGAATTGCACGAAACAGATTTCAGGAGGTAGATACGAATCGCCTTTAAAGCACATGAAAAGCGGCAAAACGTTGACAATGATGCCCTTGGCCAAAAAGGGCGTATGCGTTTTTTCCTGAATATATTCAGGAAAAAACGCATACGCCCTTTTTGGCCAACCAAGCAACCTGGAAAGGCAAATCAGCGCTACAGAGAAGTCTCGCTTCCCATCGGTCAAAAGGGCCATGCTGAAAAAAGTGTCAAAACCAGAAATGCAGGACAGGCCATGGAGAAATGGGAGCCTTGCTACACTGATGGGCGGGATGTAAATTGCCAACAGCCACTCTGGAGAAGTGTACGGTGTGTCCTGAAACATCTGAAAAACACAGCTTAGAGAGCATAGGGCACTTCCACTCATGGGGGTATAAATTGGGAAAATGAAAAATCAGCAAGACACAAGCACCCCAAAGTTGAGGGCTGCTCTGTTGACAAGGACCTCCACTTCATTCCACCTTAAATATCCCAGGAAAGAGAAAAATGGATAAAGAAGTTGTGGTCCTTATGTACAATGGAATATCACTCAGCCATGAAATCAATGTCATAATGTTAGTAGCAGCATGATGAGTGGATTTAGGTACGACGATTCTAAGTGAAATAAGTCACACAGAAAAGGACACTTCTCATAAGGTATCACTTATAGAGGGAATGTAAAAACCGTTACACTTGAACTGAATTACAAAACAGAACAGAGTCACACATGCAGAAAACACACTATGGCTGCTTAACGGGAAAGGTGAGGTGGGGTGATACATAAAACAAGGGTATCAAATTAGCTCAGATACCGTTCCATAAACCCAATATGTAGTAGACAAGACCAACTCCTTGCTCAGAGAACTGGACTCAACACGCCCTATTCACCGCACAAGAATATATCTGACTAGTAATAATCGTAAAACCTATGTATTGATATCTCTCTGTTAGTGTGTCAAGTGGGTGTAAAGCGGCATAAACACAGCCGTGAAAAGCAGCTAAACCCCATTATGAAAATAAATTACTTTGAAAAACCCATGAAACAACGACAGTGAAAGAGATAGAAATTCTTACACAATGAGTTCAGGGGCTGTGATGCAACCTGGATTGACCATATCTAGACCCACAGCCTGATGAGACATAAGGGTGGACACTCTTGGGGCTGAGAGGTTTGGTGAGGTTGGGTGAGCAAACGCAGACCCTTTAAAGTAATACTGCGTGGTACCCATCGCATGGGTTCCAAATCTCCAGCTTCAAGGGCATCTTCCTACATCGAAAACATGCATGAGAAACCCAGAAGATGGTACACCGTGTGATGGGGAAAGGTTTCTAAAACGCACCTCATTTCTCATCTCCTTGTGCCCGGGTTCGCCATTCCAGCCGCTTTACTAGCAATCTCCCTACTTGGAGCATCAGCACCTTTAACCTCCTGTTCCGTACAGGTTGCAATTTGTCCTGAGGATGAACGGGAAGACGGGGAACCAACGAGAGACTAGCTCTTGGTGTTGGGACAGGCACAGGTCACTCTATTTTCCCATCAGGAAGAAGAATTAACCACAGGCTCAGCCTGCCCCCCGGAACCAGAACAGGGCCTGAAGCCATCCTGCGCTTTTGCGGCCAGCTCCCAAAAAAGCGAGTTGTAAAATGGAGGTTCAGGGCACTGCAATTCACAAACCTGCAGAGTTATAAATGATAACTCTCGTCCACAAATATATTGAGGGAAGGCAAAGAAGAGGATTTGAAATCAAGGCAGAATTGCAGGAAACAGATTTCAGGAGGTAGATACGAATCGCCTTTAAAGCACATGAAAAGCGGCAAAACGTTGACAATGATGCCCTTGGCCAAAAAGGGCGTATGCGTTTTTTCCTGAATATATTCAGGAAAAAACGCATACGCCCTTTTTGGCCAACCAAGCAACCTGGAAAGGCAAATCAGCGCTACAGAGAAGTCTCGCTTCCCATCGGTCAAAAGGGCCATGCTGAAAAAAGTGTCAAAACCAGAAATGCAGGACAGGCCATGGAGAAATGGGAGCCTTGCTACACTGATGGGCGGGATGTAAATTGCCAACAGCCACTCTGGAGAAGTGTACGGTGTGTCCTGAAACATCTGAAAAACACAGCTTAGAGAGCATAGGGCACTTCCACTCATGGGGGTATAAATTGGGAAAATGATAAATCAGCAAGACACAAGCACCCCAAAGTTGAGGGCTGCTCTGTTGACAAGGACCTCCACTTCATTCCACCTTAAATATCCCAGGAAAGAGAAAAATGGATAAAGAAGTTGTGGTCCTTATGTACAATGGAATATCACTCAGCCATGAAATCAATGTCATAATGTTAGTAGCAGCATGATGAGTGGATTTAGGTACGACGATTCTAAGTGAAATAAGTCACACAGAAAAGGACACTTCTCATAAGGTATCACTTATAGAGGGAATGTAAAAACCGTTACACTTGAACTGAATTACAAAACAGAACAGAGTCACACATGCAGAAAACACACTATGGCTGCTTAACGGGAAAGGTGAGGTGGGGTGATACATAAAACAAGGGTATCAAATTAGCTCAGATACCGTTCCATAAACCCAATATGTAGTAGACAAGACCAACTCCTTGCTCAGAGAACTGGACTCAACACGCCCTATTCACCGCACAAGAATATATCTGACTAGTAATAATCGTAAAACCTATGTATTGATATCTCTCTGTTAGTGTGTCAAGTGGGTGTAAAGCGGCATAAACACAGCCGTGAAAAGCAGCTAAACCCCATTATGAAAATAAATTACTTTGAAAAACCCATGAAACAACGACAGTGAAAGAGATAGAAATTCTTACACAATGAGTTCAGGGGCTGTGATGCAACCTGGATTGACCATATCTAGACCCACAGCCGGATGAGACATAAGGGTGGACACTCTTGGGGCTGAGAGGTTTGGTGAGGTTGGGTGAGCAAACGCAGACCCTTTAAAGTAATACTGCGTGGTACCCATCGCATGGGTTCCAAATCTCCAGCTTCAAGGGCATCTTCCTACATCGAAAACATGCATGAGAAACCCAGAAGATGGTACACCGTGTGATGGGGAAAGGTTTCTAAAACGCACCTCATTTCTCATCTCCTTGTGCCCGGGTTCGCCATTCCAGCCGCTTTACTAGCAATCTCCCTACTTGGAGCATCAGCACCTTTAACCTCCTGTTCCGTACAGGTTGCAATTTGTCCTGAGGATGAACGGGAAGACGGGGAACCAACGAGAGACTAGCTCTTGGTGTTGGGACAGGCACAGGTCACTCTATTTTCCCATCAGGAAGAAGAATTAACCACAGGCTCAGCCTGCCCCCCGGAACCAGAACAGGGCCTGAAGCCATCCTGCGCTTTTGCGGCCAGCTCCCAAAAAAGCGAGTTGTAAAATGGAGGTTCAGGGCACTGCAATTCACAAACCTGCAGAGTTATAAATGATAACTCTCGTCCACAAATATATTGAGGGAAGGCAAAGAAGAGGATTTGAAATCAAGGCAGAATTGCAGGAAACAGATTTCAGGAGGTAGATACGAATCGCCTTTAAAGCACATGAAAAGCGGCAAAACGGTGACAATGATGCCCTTGGCCAAAAAGGGCGTATGCGTTTTTTCCTGAATATATTCAGGAAAAAACGCATACGCCCTTTTTGGCCAACCAAGCAACCTGGAAAGGCAAATCAGCGCTACAGAGAAGTCTCGCTTCCCATCGGTCAAAAGGGCCATGCTGAAAAAAGTGTCAAAACCAGAAATGCAGGACAGGCCATGGAGAAATGGGAGCCTTGCTACACTGATGGGCGGGATGTAAATTGCCAACAGCCACTCTGGAGAAGTGTACGGTGTGTCCTGAAACATCTGAAAAACACAGCTTAGAGAGCATAGGGCACTTCCACTCATGGGGGTATAAATTGGGAAAATGAAAAATCAGCAAGACACAAGCACCCCAAAGTTGAGGGCTGCTCTGTTGACAAGGACCTCCACTTCATTCCACCTTAAATATCCCAGGAAAGAGAAAAATGGATAAAGAAGTTGTGGTCCTTATGTACAATGGAATATCACTCAGCCATGAAATCAATGTCATAATGTTAGTAGCAGCATGATGAGTGGATTTAGGTACGACGATTCTAAGTGAAATAAGTCACACAGAAAAGGACACTTCTCATAAGGTATCACTTATAGAGGGAATGTAAAAACCGTTACACTTGAACTGAATTACAAAACAGAACAGAGTCACACATGCAGAAAACACACTATGGCTGCTTAACGGGAAAGGTGAGGTGGGGTGATACATAAAACAAGGGTATCAAATTAGCTCAGATACCGTTCCATAAACCCAATATGTAGTAGACAAGACCAACTCCTTGCTCAGAGAACTGGACTCAACACGCCCTATTCACCGCACAAGAATATATCTGACTAGTAATAATCGTAAAACCTATGTATTGATATCTCTCTGTTAGTGTGTCAAGTGGGTGTAAAGCGGCATAAACACAGCCGTGAAAAGCAGCTAAACCCCATTATGAAAATAAATTACTTTGAAAAACCCATGAAACAACGACAGTGAAAGAGATAGAAATTCTTACACAATGAGTTCAGGGGCTGTGATGCAACCTGGATTGACCATATCTAGACCCACAGCTGGATGAGACATAAGGGTGGACACTCTTGGGGCTGAGAGGTTTGGTGAGGTTGGGTGAGCAAACGCAGACCCTTTAAAGTAATACTGCGTGGTACCCATCGCATGGGTCCCAAATCTCCAGGTTCAAGGGCATCTTCCTACATCGAAAACATGCATGAGAAACCCAGAAGATGGTACACCGTGTGATGGGGAAAGGTTTCTAAAACGCACCTCATTTCTCATCTCCTTGTGCCCGGGTTCGCCATTCCAGCCGCTTTACTAGCAATCTCCCTACTTGGAGCATCAGCACCTTTAACCTCCTGTTCCGTACAGCTTGCAATTTGTCCTGAGGATGAACGGGAAGACGGGGAACCAACGAGAGACTAGCTCTTGGTGTTGGGACAGGCACAGGTCACTCTATTTTCCCATCAGGAAGAAGAATTAACCACAGGCTCAGCCTGCCCCCCGGAACCAGAACAGGGCCTGAAGCCATCCTGCGCTTTTGCGGCCAGCTCCCAAAAAAGCGAGTTGTAAAATGGAGGTTCAGGGCACTGCAATTCACAAACCTGCAGAGTTATAAATGATAACTCTCGTCCACAAATATATTGAGGGAAGGCAAAGAAGAGGATTTGAAATCAAGGCAGAATTGCAGGAAACAGATTTCAGGAGGTAGATACGAATCGCCTTTAAAGCACATGAAAAGCGGCAAAACGTTGACAATGATGCCCTTGGCCAAAAAGGGCGTATGCG
Source organism: Balaenoptera borealis (assembly GCF_965194805.1). NCBI lineage: Eukaryota > Metazoa > Chordata > Mammalia > Artiodactyla > Balaenopteridae > Balaenoptera > Balaenoptera borealis. Next base: position 154,922 of record NW_028122952.1, read on the forward strand.
TTTTTTCCTGAATATATTCAGGAAAAAACGCATACGCCCTTTTTGGCCAACCAAGCAACCTGGAAAGGCAAATCAGCGCTACAGAGAAGTCTCGCTTCCCATCGGTCAAAAGGGCCATGCTGAAAAAAGTGTCAAAACCAGAAATGCAGGACAGGCCATGGAGAAATGGGAGCCTTGCTACACTGATGGGCGGGATGTAAATTGCCAACAGCCACTCTGGAGAAGTGTACGGTGTGTCCTGAAACATCTGAAAAACACAGCTTAGAGAGCATAGGGCACTTCCACTCATGGGGGTATAAATTGGGAAAATGAAAAATCAGCAAGACACAAGCACCCCAAAGTTGAGGGCTGCTCTGTTGACAAGGACCTCCACTTCATTCCACCTTAAATATCCCAGGAAAGAGAAAAATGGATAAAGAAGTTGTGGTCCTTATGTACAATGGAATATCACTCAGCCATGAAATCAATGTCATAATGTTAGTAGCAGCATGATGAGTGGATTTAGGTACGACGATTCTAAGTGAAATAAGTCAAACAGAAAAGGACACTTCTCATAAGGTATCACTTATAGAGGGAATGTAAAAACCGTTACACTTGAACTGAATTACAAAACAGAACAGAGTCACACATGCAGAAAACACACTATGGCTGCTTAACGGGAAAGGTGAGGTGGGGTGATACATAAAACAAGGGTATCAAATTAGCTCAGATACCGTTCCATAAACCCAATATGTAGTAGACAAGACCAACTCCTTGCTCAGAGAACTGGACTCAACACGCCCTATTCACCGCACAAGAATATATCTGACTAGTAATAATCGTAAAACCTATGTATTGATATCTCTCTGTTAGTGTGTCAAGTGGGTGTAAAGCGGCATAAACACAGCCGTGAAAAGCAGCTAAACCCCATTATGAAAATAAATTACTTTGAAAAACCCATGAAACAACGACAGTGAAAGAGATAGAAATTCTTACACAATGAGTTCAGGGGCTGTGATGCAACCTGGATTGACCATATCTAGACCCACAGCCTGATGAGACATAAGGGTGGACACTCTTGGGGCTGAGAGGTTTGGTGAGGTTGGGTGAGCAAACGCAGACCCTTTAAAGTAATACTGCGTGGTACCCATCGCATGGGTTCCAAATCTCCAGCTTCAAGGGCATCTTCCTACATCGAAAACATGCATGAGAAACCCAGAAGATGGTACACCGTGTGATGGGGAAAGGTTTCTAAAACGCACCTCATTTCTCATCTCCTTGTGCCCGGGTTCGCCATTCCAGCCGCTTTACTAGCAATCTCCCTACTTGGAGCATCAGCACCTTTAACCTCCTGTTCCGTACAGGTTGCAATTTGTCCTGAGGATGAACGGGAAGACGGGGAACCAACGAGAGACTAGCTCTTGGTGTTGGGACAGGCACAGGTCACTCTATTTTCCCATCAGGAAGAAGAATTAACCACAGGCTCAGCCTGCCCCCCGGAACCAGAACAGGGCCTGAAGCCATCCTGCGCTTTTGCGGCCAGCTCCCAAAAAAGCGAGTTGTAAAATGGAGGTTCAGGGCACTGCAATTCACAAACCTGCAGAGTTATAAATGATAACTCTCGTCCACAAATATATTGAGGGAAGGCAAAGAAGAGGATTTGAAATCAAGGCAGAATTGCAGGAAACAGATTTCAGGAGGTAGATACGAATCGCCTTTAAAGCACATGAAAAGCGGCAAAACGGTGACAATGATGCCCTTAGCCAAAAAGGGCGTATGCGTTTTTTCCTGAATATATTCAGGAAAAAACGCATACGCCTTTTTTGGCCAACCAAGCAACCTGGAAAGGCAAATCAGCGCTACAGAGAAGTCTCGCTTCCCATCGGTCAAAAGGGCCATGCTGAAAAAAGTGTCAAAACCAGAAATGCAGGACAGGCCATGGAGAAATGGGAGCCTTGCTACACTGATGGGCGGGATGTAAATTGCCAACAGCCACTCTGGAGAAGTGTACGGTGTGTCCTGAAACATCTGAAAAACACAGCTTAGAGAGCATAGGGCACTTCCACTCATGGGGGTATAAATTGGGAAAATGAAAAATCAGCAAGACACAAGCACCCCAAAGTTGAGGGCTGCTCTGTTGACAAGGACCTCCACTTCATTCCACCTTAAATATCCCAGGAAAGAGAAAAATGGATAAAGAAGTTGTGGTCCTTATGTACAATGGAATATCACTCAGCCATGAAATCAATGTCATAATGTTAGTAGCAGCATGATGAGTGGATTTAGGTACGACGATTCTAAGTGAAATAAGTCAAACAGAAAAGGACACTTCTCATAAGGTATCACTTATAGAGGGAATGTAAAAACCGTTACACTTGAACTGAATTACAAAACAGAACAGAGTCACACATGCAGAAAACACACTATGGCTGCTTAACGGGAAAGGTGAGGTGGGGTGATACATAAAACAAGGGTATCAAATTAGCTCAGATACCGTTCCATAAACCCAATATGTAGTAGACAAGACCAACTCCTTGCTCAGAGAACTGGACTCAACACGCCCTATTCACCGCACAAGAATATATCTGACTAGTAATAATCGTAAAACCTATGTATTGATATCTCTCTGTTAGTGTGTCAAGTGGGTGTAAAGCGGCATAAACACAGCCGTGAAAAGCAGCTAAACCCCATTATGAAAATAAATTACTTTGAAAAACCCATGAAACAACGACAGTGAAAGAGATAGAAATTCTTACACAATGAGTTCAGGGGCTGTGATGCAACCTGGATTGACCATATCTAGACCCACAGCCTGATGAGACATAAGGGTGGACACTCTTGGGGCTGAGAGGTTTGGTGAGGTTGGGTGAGCAAACGCAGACCCTTTAAAGTAATACTGCGTGGTACCCATCGCATGGGTTCCAAATCTCCAGCTTCAAGGGCATCTTCCTACATCGAAAACATGCATGAGAAACCCAGAAGATGGTACACCGTGTGATGGGGAAAGGTTTCTAAAACGCACCTCATTTCTCATCTCCTTGTGCCCGGGTTCGCCATTCCAGCCGCTTTACTAGCAATCTCCCTACTTGGAGCATCAGCACCTTTAACCTCCTGTTCCGTACAGGTTGCAATTTGTCCTGAGGATGAACGGGAAGACGGGGAACCAACGAGAGACTAGCTCTTGGTGTTGGGACAGGCACAGGTCACTCTATTTTCCCATCAGGAAGAAGAATTAACCACAGGCTCAGCCTGCCCCCCGGAACCAGAACAGGGCCTGAAGCCATCCTGCGCTTTTGCGGCCAGCTCCCAAAAAAGCGAGTTGTAAAATGGAGGTTCAGGGCACTGCAATTCACAAACCTGCAGAGTTATAAATGATAACTCTCGTCCACAAATATATTGAGGGAAGGCAAAGAAGAGGATTTGAAATCAAGGCAGAATTGCAGGAAACAGATTTCAGGAGGTAGATACGAATCGCCTTTAAAGCACATGAAAAGCGGCAAAACGTTGACAATGATGCCCTTGGCCAAAAAGGGCGTATGCGTTTTTTCCTGAATATATTCAGGAAAAAACGCATACGCCCTTTTTGGTCAACCAAGCAACCTGGAAAGGCAAATCAGCGCTACAGAGAAGTCTCGCTTCCCATCGGTCAAAAGGGCCATGCTGAAAAAAGTGTCAAAACCAGAAATGCAGGACAGGCCATGGAGAAATGGGAGCCTTGCTACACTGATGGGCGGGATGTAAATTGCCAACAGCCACTCTGGAGAAGTGTACGGTGTGTCCTGAAACATCTGAAAAACACAGCTTAGAGAGCATAGGGCACTTCCACTCATGGGGGTATAAATTGGGAAAATGAAAAATCAGCAAGACACAAGCACCCCAAAGTTGAGGGCTGCTCTGTTGACAAGGACCTCCACTTCATTCCACCTTAAATATCCCAGGAAAGAGAAAAATGGATAAAGAAGTTGTGGTCCTTATGTACAATGGAATATCACTCAGCCATGAAATCAATGTCATAATGTTAGTAGCAGCATGATGAGTGGATTTAGGTACGACGATTCTAAGTGAAATAAGTCAAACAGAAAAGGACACTTCTCATAAGGTATCACTTATAGAGGGAATGTAAAAACCGTTACACTTGAACTGAATTACAAAACAGAACAGAGTCACACATGCAGAAAACACACTATGGCTGCTTAACGGGAAAGGTGAGGTGGGGTGATACATAAAACAAGGGTATCAAATTAGCTCAGATACCGTTCCATAAACCCAATATGTAGTAGACAAGACCAACTCCTTGCTCAGAGAACTGGACTCAACACGCCCTATTCACCACACAAGAATATATCTGACTAGTAATAATCTTAAAACCTATGTATTGATATCTCTCTGTTAGTGTGTCAAGTGGGTGTAAAGCGGCATAAACACAGCCGTGAAAAGCAGCTAAACCCCATTATGAAAATAAATTACTTTGAAAAACCCATGAAACAACGACAGTGAAAGAGATAGAAATTCTTACACAATGAGTTCAGGGGCTGTGATGCAACCTGGATTGACCATATCTAGACCCACAGCTGGATGAGACATAAGGGTGGACACTCTTGGGGCTGAGAGGTTTGGTGAGGTTGGGTGAGCAAACGCAGACCCTTTAAAGTAATACTGCGTGGTACCCATCGCATGGGTCCCAAATCTCCAGGTTCAAGGGCATCTTCCTACATCGAAAACATGCATGAGAAACCCAGAAGATGGTACACCGTGTGATGGGGAAAGGTTTCTAAAACGCACCTCATTTCTCATCTCCTTGTGCCCGGGTTCGCCATTCCAGCCGCTTTACTAGCAATCTCCCTACTTGGAGCATCAGCACCTTTAACCTCCTGTTCCGTACAGCTTGCAATTTGTCCTGAGGATGAACGGGAAGACGGGGAACCAACGAGAGACTAGCTCTTGGTGTTGGGACAGGCACAGGTCACTCTATTTTCCCATCAGGAAGAAGAATTAACCACAGGCTCAGCCTGCCCCCCGGAACCAGAACAGGGCCTGAAGCCATCCTGCGCTTTTGCGGCCAGCTCCCAAAAAAGCGAGTTGTAAAATGGAGGTTCAGGGCACTGCAATTCACAAACCTGCAGAGTTATAAATGATAACTCTCGTCCACAAATATATTGAGGGAAGGCAAAGAAGAGGATTTGAAATCAAGGCAGAATTGCAGGAAACAGATTTCAGGAGGTAGATACGAATCGCCTTTAAAGCACATGAAAAGCGGCAAAACGTTGACAATGATGCCCTTGGCCAAAAAGGGCGTATGCGTTTTTTCCTGAATATATTCAGGAAAAAACGCATACGCCCTTTTTGGCCAACCAAGCAACCTGGAAAGGCAAATCAGCGCTACAGAGAAGTCTCGCTTCCCATCGGTCAAAAGGGCCATGCTGAAAAAAGTGTCAAAACCAGAAATGCAGGACAGGCCATGGAGAAATGGGAGCCTTGCTACACTGATGGGCGGGATGTAAATTGCCAACAGCCACTCTGGAGAAGTGTACGGTGTGTCCTGAAACATCTGAAAAACACAGCTTAGAGAGCATAGGGCACTTCCACTCATGGGGGTATAAATTGGGAAAATGAAAAATCAGCAAGACACAAGCACCCCAAAGTTGAGGGCTGCTCTGTTGACAAGGACCTCCACTTCATTCCACCTTAAATATCCCAGGAAAGAGAAAAATGGATAAAGAAGTTGTGGTCCTTATGTACAATGGAATATCACTCAGCCATGAAATCAATGTCATAATGTTAGTAGCAGCATGATGAGTGGATTTAGGTACGACGATTCTAAGTGAAATAAGTCAAACAGAAAAGGACACTTCTCATAAGGTATCACTTATAGAGGGAATGTAAAAACCGTTACACTTGAACTGAATTACAAAACAGAACAGAGTCACACATGCAGAAAACACACTATGGCTGCTTAACGGGAAAGGTGAGGTGGGGTGATACATAAAACAAGGGTATCAAATTAGCTCAGATACCGTTCCATAAACCCAATATGTAGTAGACAAGACCAACTCCTTGCTCAGAGAACTGGACTCAACACGCCCTATTCACCGCACAAGAATATATCTGACTAGTAATAATCGTAAAACCTATGTATTGATATCTCTCTGTTAGTGTGTCAAGTGGGTGTAAAGCGGCATAAACACAGCCGTGAAAAGCAGCTAAACCCCATTATGAAAATAAATTACTTTGAAAAACCCATGAAACAACGACAGTGAAAGAGATAGAAATTCTTACACAATGAGTTCAGGGGCTGTGATGCAACCTGGATTGACCATATCTAGACCCACAGCCTGATGAGACATAAGGGTGGACACTCTTGGGGCTGAGAGGTTTGGTGAGGTTGGGTGAGCAAACGCAGACCCTTTAAAGTAATACTGCGTGGTACCCATCGCATGGGTTCCAAATCTCCAGCTTCAAGGGCATCTTCCTACATCGAAAACATGCATGAGAAACCCAGAAGATGGTACACCGTGTGATGGGGAAAGGTTTCTAAAACGCACCTCATTTCTCATCTCCTTGTGCCCGGGTTCGCCATTCCAGCCGCTTTACTAGCAATCTCCCTACTTGGAGCATCAGCACCTTTAACCTCCTGTTCCGTACAGGTTGCAATTTGTCCTGAGGATGAACGGGAAGACGGGGAACCAACGAGAGACTAGCTCTTGGTGTTGGGACAGGCACAGGTCACTCTATTTTCCCATCAGGAAGAAGAATTAACCACAGGCTCAGCCTGCCCCCCGGAACCAGAACAGGGCCTGAAGCCATCCTGCGCTTTTGCGGCCAGCTCCCAAAAAAGCGAGTTGTAAAATGGAGGTTCAGGGCACTGCAATTCACAAACCTGCAGAGTTATAAATGATAACTCTCGTCCACAAATATATTGAGGGAAGGCAAAGAAGAGGATTTGAAATCAAGGCAGAATTGCAGGAAACAGATTTCAGGAGGTAGATACGAATCGCCTTTAAAGCACATGAAAAGCGGCAAAACGGTGACAATGATGCCCTTAGCCAAAAAGGGCGTATGCGTTTTTTCCTGAATATATTCAGGAAAAAACGCATACGCCTTTTTTGGCCAACCAAGCAACCTGGAAAGGCAAATCAGCGCTACAGAGAAGTCTCGCTTCCCATCGGTCAAAAGGGCCATGCTGAAAAAAGTGTCAAAACCAGAAATGCAGGACAGGCCATGGAGAAATGGGAGCCTTGCTACACTGATGGGCGGGATGTAAATTGCCAACAGCCACTCTGGAGAAGTGTACGGTGTGTCCTGAAACATCTGAAAAACACAGCTTAGAGAGCATAGGGCACTTCCACTCATGGGGGTATAAATTGGGAAAATGAAAAATCAGCAAGACACAAGCACCCCAAAGTTGAGGGCTGCTCTGTTGACAAGGACCTCCACTTCATTCCACCTTAAATATCCCAGGAAAGAGAAAAATGGATAAAGAAGTTGTGGTCCTTATGTACAATGGAATATCACTCAGCCATGAAATCAATGTCATAATGTTAGTAGCAGCATGATGAGTGGATTTAGGTACGACGATTCTAAGTGAAATAAGTCAAACAGAAAAGGACACTTCTCATAAGGTATCACTTATAGAGGGAATGTAAAAACCGTTACACTTGAACTGAATTACAAAACAGAACAGAGTCACACATGCAGAAAACACACTATGGCTGCTTAACGGGAAAGGTGAGGTGGGGTGATACATAAAACAAGGGTATCAAATTAGCTCAGATACCGTTCCATAAACCCAATATGTAGTAGACAAGACCAACTCCTTGCTCAGAGAACTGGACTCAACACGCCCTATTCACCGCACAAGAATATATCTGACTAGTAATAATCGTAAAACCTATGTATTGATATCTCTCTGTTAGTGTGTCAAGTGGGTGTAAAGCGGCATAAACACAGCCGTGAAAAGCAGCTAAACCCCATTATGAAAATAAATTACTTTGAAAAACCCATGAAACAACGACAGTGAAAGAGATAGAAATTCTTACACAATGAGTTCAGGGGCTGTGATGCAACCTGGATTGACCATATCTAGACCCACAGCCTGATGAGACATAAGGGTGGACACTCTTGGGGCTGAGAGGTTTGGTGAGGTTGGGTGAGCAAACGCAGACCCTTTAAAGTAATACTGCGTGGTACCCATCGCATGGGTTCCAAATCTCCAGCTTCAAGGGCATCTTCCTACATCGAAAACATGCATGAGAAACCCAGAAGATGGTACACCGTGTGATGGGGAAAGGTTTCTAAAACGCACCTCATTTCTCATCTCCTTGTGCCCGGGTTCGCCATTCCAGCCGCTTTACTAGCAATCTCCCTACTTGGAGCATCAGCACCTTTAACCTCCTGTTCCGTACAGGTTGCAATTTGTCCTGAGGATGAACGGGAAGACGGGGAACCAACGAGAGACTAGCTCTTGGTGTTGGGACAGGCACAGGTCACTCTATTTTCCCATCAGGAAGAAGAATTAACCACAGGCTCAGCCTGCCCCCCGGAACCAGAACAGGGCCTGAAGCCATCCTGCGCTTTTGCGGCCAGCTCCCAAAAAAGCGAGTTGTAAAATGGAGGTTCAGGGCACTGCAATTCACAAACCTGCAGAGTTATAAATGATAACTCTCGTCCACAAATATATTGAGGGAAGGCAAAGAAGAGGATTTGAAATCAAGGCAGAATTGCAGGAAACAGATTTCAGGAGGTAGATACGAATCGCCTTTAAAGCACATGAAAAGCGGCAAAACGTTGACAATGATGCCCTTGGCCAAAAAGGGCGTATGCGTTTTTTCCTGAATATATTCAGGAAAAAACGCATACGCCCTTTTTGGTCAACCAAGCAACCTGGAAAGGCAAATCAGCGCTACAGAGAAGTCTCGCTTCCCATCGGTCAAAAGGGCCATGCTGAAAAAAGTGTCAAAACCAGAAATGCAGGACAGGCCATGGAGAAATGGGAGCCTTGCTACACTGATGGGCGGGATGTAAATTGCCAACAGCCACTCTGGAGAAGTGTACGGTGTGTCCTGAAACATCTGAAAAACACAGCTTAGAGAGCATAGGGCACTTCCACTCATGGGGGTATAAATTGGGAAAATGAAAAATCAGCAAGACACAAGCACCCCAAAGTTGAGGGCTGCTCTGTTGACAAGGACCTCCACTTCATTCCACCTTAAATATCCCAGGAAAGAGAAAAATGGATAAAGAAGTTGTGGTCCTTATGTACAATGGAATATCACTCAGCCATGAAATCAATGTCATAATGTTAGTAGCAGCATGATGAGTGGATTTAGGTACGACGATTCTAAGTGAAATAAGTCAAACAGAAAAGGACACTTCTCATAAGGTATCACTTATAGAGGGAATGTAAAAACCGTTACACTTGAACTGAATTACAAAACAGAACAGAGTCACACATGCAGAAAACACACTATGGCTGCTTAACGGGAAAGGTGAGGTGGGGTGATACATAAAACAAGGGTATCAAATTAGCTCAGATACCGTTCCATAAACCCAATATGTAGTAGACAAGACCAACTCCTTGCTCAGAGAACTGGACTCAACACGCCCTATTCACCGCACAAGAATATATCTGACTAGTAATAATCTTAAAACCTATGTATTGATATCTCTCTGTTAGTGTGTCAAGTGGGTGTAAAGCGGCATAAACACAGCCGTGAAAAGCAGCTAAACCCCATTATGAAAATAAATTACTTTGAAAAACCCATGAAACAACGACAGTGAAAGAGATAGAAATTCTTACACAATGAGTTCAGGGGCTGTGATGCAACCTGGATTGACCATATCTAGACCCACAGCTGGATGAGACATAAGGGTGGACACTCTTGGGGCTGAGAGGTTTGGTGAGGTTGGGTGAGCAAACGCAGACCCTTTAAAGTAATACTGCGTGGTACCCATCGCATGGGTCCCAAATCTCCAGGTTCAAGGGCATCTTCCTACATCGAAAACATGCATGAGAAACCCAGAAGATGGTACACCGTGTGATGGGGAAAGGTTTCTAAAACGCACCTCATTTCTCATCTCCTTGTGCCCGGGTTCGCCATTCCAGCCGCTTTACTAGCAATCTCCCTACTTGGAGCATCAGCACCTTTAACCTCCTGTTCCGTACAGGTTGCAATTTGTCCTGAGGATGAACGGGAAGACGGGGAACCAACGAGAGACTAGCTCTTGGTGTTGGGACAGGCACAGGTCACTCTATTTTCCCATCAGGAAGAAGAATTAACCACAGGCTCAGCCTGCCCCCCGGAACCAGAACAGGGCCTGAAGCCATCCTGCGCTTTTGCGGCCAGCTCCCAAAAAAGCGAGTTGTAAAATGGAGGTTCAGGGCACTGCAATTCACAAACCTGCAGAGTTATAAATGATAACTCTCGTCCACAAATATATTGAGGGAAGGCAAAGAAGAGGATTTGAAATCAAGGCAGAATTGCAGGAAACAGATTTCAGGAGGTAGATACGAATCGCCTTTAAAGCACATGAAAAGCGGCAAAACGTTGACAATGATGCCCTTGGCCAAAAAGGGCGTATGCGTTTTTTCCTGAATATATTCAGGAAAAAACGCATACGCCCTTTTTGGCCAACCAAGCAACCTGGAAAGGCAAATCAGCGCTACAGAGAAGTCTCGCTTCCCATCGGTCAAAAGGGCCATGCTGAAAAAAGTGTCAAAACCAGAAATGCAGGACAGGCCATGGAGAAATGGGAGCCTTGCTACACTGATGGGCGGGATGTAAATTGCCAACAGCCACTCTGGAGAAGTGTACGGTGTGTCCTGAAACATCTGAAAAACACAGCTTAGAGAGCATAGGGCACTTCCACTCATGGGGGTATAAATTGGGAAAATGAAAAATCAGCAAGACACAAGCACCCCAAAGTTGAGGGCTGCTCTGTTGACAAGGACCTCCACTTCATTCCACCTTAAATATCCCAGGAAAGAGAAAAATGGATAAAGAAGTTGTGGTCCTTATGTACAATGGAATATCACTCAGCCATGAAATCAATGTCATAATGTTAGTAGCAGCATGATGAGTGGATTTAGGTACGACGATTCTAAGTGAAATAAGTCAAACAGAAAAGGACACTTCTCATAAGGTATCACTTATAGAGGGAATGTAAAAACCGTTACACTTGAACTGAATTACAAAACAGAACAGAGTCACACATGCAGAAAACACACTATGGCTGCTTAACGGGAAAGGTGAGGTGGGGTGATACATAAAACAAGGGTATCAAATTAGCTCAGATACCGTTCCATAAACCCAATATGTAGTAGACAAGACCAACTCCTTGCTCAGAGAACTGGACTCAACACGCCCTATTCACCGCACAAGAATATATCTGACTAGTAATAATCTTAAAACCTATGTATTGATATCTCTCTGTTAGTGTGTCAAGTGGGTGTAAAGCGGCATAAACACAGCCGTGAAAAGCAGCTAAACCCCATTATGAAAATAAATTACTTTGAAAAACCCATGAAACAACGACAGTGAAAGAGATAGAAATTCTTACACAATGAGTTCAGGGGCTGTGATGCAACCTGGATTGACCATATCTAGACCCACAGCTGGATGAGACATAAGGGTGGACACTCTTGGGGCTGAGAGGTTTGGTGAGGTTGGGTGAGCAAACGCAGACCCTTTAAAGTAATACTGCGTGGTACCCATCGCATGGGTCCCAAATCTCCAGGTTCAAGGGCATCTTCCTACATCGAAAACATGCATGAGAAACCCAGAAGATGGTACACCGTGTGATGGGGAAAGGTTTCTAAAACGCACCTCATTTCTCATCTCCTTGTGCCCGGGTTCGCCATTCCAGCCGCTTTACTAGCAATCTCCCTACTTGGAGCATCAGCACCTTTAACCTCCTGTTCCGTACAGGTTGCAATTTGTCCTGAGGATGAACGGGAAGACGGGGAACCAACGAGAGACTAGCTCTTGGTGTTGGGACAGGCACAGGTCACTCTATTTTCCCATCAGGAAGAAGAATTAACCACAGGCTCAGCCTGCCCCCCGGAACCAGAACAGGGCCTGAAGCCATCCTGCGCTTTTGCGGCCAGCTCCCAAAAAAGCGAGTTGTAAAATGGAGGTTCAGGGCACTGCAATTCACAAACCTGCAGAGTTATAAATGATAACTCTCGTCCACAAATATATTGAGGGAAGGCAAAGAAGAGGATTTGAAATCAAGGCAGAATTGCAGGAAACAGATTTCAGGAGGTAGATACGAATCGCCTTTAAAGCACATGAAAAGCGGCAAAACGTTGACAATGATGCCCTTGGCCAAAAAGGGCGTATGCGTTTTTTCCTGAATATATTCAGGAAAAAACGCATACGCCCTTTTTGGTCAACCAAGCAACCTGGAAAGGCAAATCAGCGCTACAGAGAAGTCTCGCTTCCCATCGGTCAAAAGGGCCATGCTGAAAAAAGTGTCAAAACCAGAAATGCAGGACAGGCCATGGAGAAATGGGAGCCTTGCTACACTGATGGGCGGGATGTAAATTGCCAACAGCCACTCTGGAGAAGTGTACGGTGTGTCCTGAAACATCTGAAAAACACAGCTTAGAGAGCATAGGGCACTTCCACTCATGGGGGTATAAATTGGGAAAATGAAAAATCAGCAAGACACAAGCACCCCAAAGTTGAGGGCTGCTCTGTTGACAAGGACCTCCACTTCATTCCACCTTAAATATCCCAGGAAAGAGAAAAATGGATAAAGAAGTTGTGGTCCTTATGTACAATGGAATATCACTCAGCCATGAAATCAATGTCATAATGTTAGTAGCAGCATGATGAGTGGATTTAGGTACGACGATTCTAAGTGAAATAAGTCAAACAGAAAAGGACACTTCTCATAAGGTATCACTTATAGAGGGAATGTAAAAACCGTTACACTTGAACTGAATTACAAAACAGAACAGAGTCACACATGCAGAAAACACACTATGGCTGCTTAACGGGAAAGGTGAGGTGGGGTGATACATAAAACAAGGGTATCAAATTAGCTCAGATACCGTTCCATAAACCCAATATGTAGTAGACAAGACCAACTCCTTGCTCAGAGAACTGGACTCAACACGCCCTATTCACCGCACAAGAATATATCTGACTAGTAATAATCTTAAAACCTATGTATTGATATCTCTCTGTTAGTGTGTCAAGTGGGTGTAAAGCGGCATAAACACAGCCGTGAAAAGCAGCTAAACCCCATTATGAAAATAAATTACTTTGAAAAACCCATGAAACAACGACAGTGAAAGAGATAGAAATTCTTACACAATGAGTTCAGGGGCTGTGATGCAACCTGGATTGACCATATCTAGACCCACAGCTGGATGAGACATAAGGGTGGACACTCTTGGGGCTGAGAGGTTTGGTGAGGTTGGGTGAGCAAACGCAGACCCTTTAAAGTAATACTGCGTGGTACCCATCGCATGGGTCCCAAATCTCCAGGTTCAAGGGCATCTTCCTACATCGAAAACATGCATGAGAAACCCAGAAGATGGTACACCGTGTGATGGGGAAAGGTTTCTAAAACGCACCTCATTTCTCATCTCCTTGTGCCCGGGTTCGCCATTCCAGCCGCTTTACTAGCAATCTCCCTACTTGGAGCATCAGCACCTTTAACCTCCTGTTCCGTACAGGTTGCAATTTGTCCTGAGGATGAACAGGAAGACGGGGAACCAACGAGAGACTAGCTCTTGGTGTTGGGACAGGCACAGGTCACTCTATTTTCCCATCAGGAAGAAGAATTAACCACAGGCTCAGCCTGCCCCCCGGAACCAGAACAGGGCCTGAAGCCATCCTGCGCTTTTGCGGCCAGCTCCCAAAAAAGCGAGTTGTAAAATGGAGGTTCAGGGCACTGCAATTCACAAACCTGCAGAGTTATAAATGATAACTCTCGTCCACAAATATATTGAGGGAAGGCAAAGAAGAGGATTTGAAATCAAGGCAGAATTGCAGGAAACAGATTTCAGGAGGTAGATACGAATCGCCTTTAAAGCACATGAAAAGCGGCAAAACGTTGACAATGATGCCCTTGGCCAAAAAGGGCGTATGCGTTTTTTCCTGAATATATTCAGGAAAAAACGCATACGCCCTTTTTGGTCAACCAAGCAACCTGGAAAGGCAAATCAGCGCTACAGAGAAGTCTCGCTTCCCATCGGTCAAAAGGGCCATGCTGAAAAAAGTGTCAAAACCAGAAATGCAGGACAGGCCATGGAGAAATGGGAGCCTTGCTACACTGATGGGCGGGATGTAAATTGCCAACAGCCACTCTGGAGAAGTGTACGGTGTGTCCTGAAACATCTGAAAAACACAGCTTAGAGAGCATAGGGCACTTCCACTCATGGGGGTATAAATTGGGAAAATGAAAAATCAGCAAGACACAAGCACCCCAAAGTTGAGGGCTGCTCTGTTGACAAGGACCTCCACTTCATTCCACCTTAAATATCCCAGGAAAGAGAAAAATGGATAAAGAAGTTGTGGTCCTTATGTACAATGGAATATCACTCAGCCATGAAATCAATGTCATAATGTTAGTAGCAGCATGATGAGTGGATTTAGGTACGACGATTCTAAGTGAAATAAGTCAAACAGAAAAGGACACTTCTCATAAGGTATCACTTATAGAGGGAATGTAAAAACCGTTACACTTGAACTGAATTACAAAACAGAACAGAGTCACACATGCAGAAAACACACTATGGCTGCTTAACGGGAAAGGTGAGGTGGGGTGATACATAAAACAAGGGTATCAAATTAGCTCAGATACCGTTCCATAAACCCAATATGTAGTAGACAAGACCAACTCCTTGCTCAGAGAACTGGACTCAACACGCCCTATTCACCGCACAAGAATATATCTGACTAGTAATAATCGTAAAACCTATGTATTGATATCTCTCTGTTAGTGTGTCAAGTGGGTGTAAAGCGGCATAAACACAGCCGTGAAAAGCAGCTAAACCCCATTATGAAAATAAATTACTTTGAAAAACCCATGAAACAACGACAGTGAAAGAGATAGAAATTCTTACACAATGAGTTCAGGGGCTGTGATGCAACCTGGATTGACCATATCTAGACCCACAGCTGGATGAGACATAAGGGTGGACACTCTTGGGGCTGAGAGGTTTGGTGAGGTTGGGTGAGCAAACGCAGACCCTTTAAAGTAATACTGCGTGGTACCCATCGCATGGGTCCCAAATCTCCAGGTTCAAGGGCATCTTCCTACATCGAAAACATGCATGAGAAACCCAGAAGATGGTACACCGTGTGATGGGGAAAGGTTTCTAAAACGCACCTCATTTCTCATCTCCTTGTGCCCGGGTTCGCCATTCCAGCCGCTTTACTAGCAATCTCCCTACTTGGAGCATCAGCACCTTTAACCTCCTGTTCCGTACAGGTTGCAATTTGTCCTGAGGATGAACAGGAAGACGGGGAACCAACGAGAGACTAGCTCTTGGTGTTGGGACAGGCACAGGTCACTCTATTTTCCCATCAGGAAGAAGAATTAACCACAGGCTCAGCCTGCCCCCCGGAACCAGAACAGGGCCTGAAGCCATCCTGCGCTTTTGCGGCCAGCTCCCAAAAAAGCGAGTTGTAAAATGGAGGTTCAGGGCACTGCAATTCACAAACCTGCAGAGTTATAAATGATAACTCTCGTCCACAAATATATTGAGGGAAGGCAAAGAAGAGGATTTGAAATCAAGGCAGAATTGCAGGAAACAGATTTCAGGAGGTAGATACGAATCGCCTTTAAAGCACATGAAAAGCGGCAAAACGTTGACAATGATGCCCTTGGCCAAAAAGGGCGTATGCGTTTTTTCCTGAATATATTCAGGAAAAAACGCATACGCCCTTTTTGGTCAACCAAGCAACCTGGAAAGGCAAATCAGCGCTACAGAGAAGTCTCGCTTCCCATCGGTCAAAAGGGCCATGCTGAAAAAAGTGTCAAAACCAGAAATGCAGGACAGGCCATGGAGAAATGGGAGCCTTGCTACACTGATGGGCGGGATGTAAATTGCCAACAGCCACTCTGGAGAAGTGTACGGTGTGTCCTGAAACATCTGAAAAACACAGCTTAGAGAGCATAGGGCACTTCCACTCATGGGGGTATAAATTGGGAAAATGAAAAATCAGCAAGACACAAGCACCCCAAAGTTGAGGGCTGCTCTGTTGACAAGGACCTCCACTTCATTCCACCTTAAATATCCCAGGAAAGAGAAAAATGGATAAAGAAGTTGTGGTCCTTATGTACAATGGAATATCACTCAGCCATGAAATCAATGTCATAATGTTAGTAGCAGCATGATGAGTGGATTTAGGTACGACGATTCTAAGTGAAATAAGTCAAACAGAAAAGGACACTTCTCATAAGGTATCACTTATAGAGGGAATGTAAAAACCGTTACACTTGAACTGAATTACAAAACAGAACAGAGTCACACATGCAGAAAACACACTATGGCTGCTTAACGGGAAAGGTGAGGTGGGGTGATACATAAAACAAGGGTATCAAATTAGCTCAGATACCGTTCCATAAACCCAATATGTAGTAGACAAGACCAACTCCTTGCTCAGAGAACTGGACTCAACACGCCCTATTCACCGCACAAGAATATATCTGACTAGTAATAATCGTAAAACCTATGTATTGATATCTCTCTGTTAGTGTGTCAAGTGGGTGTAAAGCGGCATAAACACAGCCGTGAAAAGCAGCTAAACCCCATTATGAAATAAATTACTTTGAAAAACCCATGAAACAACGACAGTGAAAGAGATAGAAATTCTTACACAATGAGTTCAGGGCTGTGATGCAACCTGGATTGACCATATCTAGACCCACAGCTGGATGAGACATAAGGGTGGACACTCTTGGGGCTGAGAGGTTTGGTGAGGTTGGGTGAGCAAACGCAGACCCTTTAAAGTAATACTGCGTGGTACCCATCGCATGGGTCCCAAATCTCCAGGTTCAAGGGCATCTTCCTACATCGAAAACATGCATGAGAAACCCAGAAGATGGTACACCGTGTGATGGGGAAAGGTTTCTAAAACGCACCTCATTTCTCATCTCCTTGTGCCCGGGTTCGCCATTCCAGCCGCTTTACTAGCAATCTCCCTACTTGGAGCATCAGCACCTTTAACCTCCTGTTCCGTACAGGTTGCAATTTGTCCTGAGGATGAACAGGAAGACGGGGAACCAACGAGAGACTAGCTCTTGGTGTTGGGACAGGCACAGGTCACTCTATTTTCCCCATCAGGAAGAAGAATTAACCACAGGCTCAGCCTGCCCCCCGGAACCAGAACAGGGCCTGAAGCCATCCTGCGCTTTTGCGGCCAGCTCCCAAAAAAGCGAGTTGTAAATGGAGGTTCAGGCACTGCAATTCACAAACCTGCAGAGTTATAAATGATAACTCTCGTCCACAAATATATTGAGGGAAGGCAAAGAAGAGGATTTGAAATCAAGGCAGAATTGCAGGAAACAGATTTCAGGAGGTAGATACGAATCGCCTTTAAAGCACATGAAAAGCGGCAAAACGTTGACAATGATGCCCTTGGCCAAAAAGGGCGTATGCGTTTTTTCCTGAATATATTCAGGAAAAAACGCATACGCCCTTTTTGGTCAACCAAGCAACCTGGAAAGGCAAATCAGCGCTACAGAGAAGTCTCGCTTCCCATCGGTCAAAAGGGCCATGCTGAAAAAAGTGTCAAAACCAGAAATGCAGGACAGGCCATGGAGAAATGGGAGCCTTGCTACACTGATGGGCGGGATGTAAATTGCCAACAGCCACTCTGGAGAAGTGTACGGTGTGTCCTGAAACATCTGAAAAACACAGCTTAGAGAGCATAGGGCACTTCCACTCATGGGGGTATAAATTGGGAAAATGAAAAATCAGCAAGACACAAGCACCCCAAAGTTGAGGGCTGCTCTGTTGACAAGGACCTCCACTTCATTCCACCTTAAATATCCCAGGAAAGAGAAAAATGGATAAAGAAGTTGTGGTCCTTATGTACAATGGAATATCACTCAGCCATGAAATCAATGTCATAATGTTAGTAGCAGCATGATGAGTGGATTTAGGTACGACGATTCTAAGTGAAATAAGTCAAACAGAAAAGGACACTTCTCATAAGGTATCACTTATAGAGGGAATGTAAAAACCGTTACACTTGAACTGAATTACAAAACAGAACAGAGTCACACATGCAGAAAACACACTATGGCTGCTTAACGGGAAAGGTGAGGTGGGGTGATACATAAAACAAGGGTATCAAATTAGCTCAGATACCGTTCCATAAACCCAATATGTAGTAGACAAGACCAACTCCTTGCTCAGAGAACTGGACTCAACACGCCCTATTCACCGCACAAGAATATATCTGACTAGTAATAATCGTAAAACCTATGTATTGATATCTCTCTGTTAGTGTGTCAAGTGGGTGTAAAGCGGCATAAACACAGCCGTGAAAAGCAGCTAAACCCCATTATGAAAATAAATTACTTTGAAAAACCCATGAAACAACGACAGTGAAAGAGATAGAAATTCTTACACAATGAGTTCAGGGGCTGTGATGCAACCTGGATTGACCATATCTAGACCCACAGCTGGATGAGACATAAGGGTGGACACTCTTGGGGCTGAGAGGTTGGTGAGGTTGGGTGAGCAAACGCAGACCCTTTAAAGTAATACTGCGTGGTACCCATCGCATGGGTCCCAAATCTCCAGGTTCAAGGGCATCTTCCTACATCGAAAACATGCATGAGAAACCCAGAAGATGGTACACCGTGTGATGGGGAAAGGTTTCTAAAACGCACCTCATTTCTCATCTCCTTGTGCCCGGGTTCGCCATTCCAGCCGCTTTACTAGCAATCTCCCTACTTGGAGCATCAGCACCTTTAACCTCCTGTTCCGTACAGGTTGCAATTTGTCCTGAGGATGAACGGGAAGACGGGGAACCAAACGAGAGACTAGCTCTTGGTGTTGGGACAGGCACAGGTCACTCTATTTTCCCATCAGAAGAAGAATTAACCACAGGCTCAGCCTGCCCCCCGGAACCAGAACAGGGCCTGAAGCCATCCTGCGCTTTTGCGGCCAGCTCCCAAAAAAGCGAGTTGTAAAATGGAGGTTCAGGGCACTGCAATTCACAAACCTGCAGAGTTATAAATGATAACTCTCGTCCACAAATATATTGAGGGAAGGCAAAGAAGAGGATTTGAAATCAAGCAGAATTGCAGAAACAGATTTCAGGAGGTAGATACGAATCGCCTTTAAAGCACATGAAAAGCGGCAAAACGTTGACAATGATGCCCTTGGCCAAAAAGGGCGTATGCGTTTTTTCCTGATATATTCAGGAAAAAACGCATACGCCCTTTTTGGTCAACCAAGCAACCTGGAAAGGCAAATCAGCGCTACAGAGAAGTCTCGCTTCCCATCGGTCAAAAGGGCCATGCTGAAAAAAGTGTCAAAACCAGAAATGCAGGACAGGCCATGGAGAAATGGGAGCCTTGCTACACTGATGGGCGGGATGTAAATTGCCAACAGCCACTCTGGAGAAGTGTACGGTGTGTCCTGAAACATCTGAAAAACACAGCTTAGAGAGCATAGGGCACTTCCACTCATGGGGGTATAAATTGGGAAAATGAAAAATCAGCAAGACACAAGCACCCCAAAGTTGAGGGCTGCTCTGTTGACAAGGACCTCCACTTCATTCCACCTTAAATATCCCAGGAAAGAGAAAAATGGATAAAGAAGTTGTGGTCCTTATGTACAATGGAATATCACTCAGCCATGAAATCAATGTCATAATGTTAGTAGCAGCATGATGAGTGGATTTAGGTACGACGATTCTAAGTGAAATAAGTCAAACAGAAAAGGACACTTCTCATAAGGTATCACTTATAGAGGGAATGTAAAAACCGTTACACTTGAACTGAATTACAAAACAGAACAGAGTCACACATGCAGAAAACACACTATGGCTGCTTAACGGGAAAGGTGAGGTGGGGTGATACATAAAACAAGGGTATCAAATTAGCTCAGATACCGTTCCATAAACCCAATATGTAGTAGACAAGACCAACTCCTTGCTCAGAGAACTGGACTCAACACGCCCTATTCACCGCACAAGAATATATCTGACTAGTAATAATCTTAAAACCTATGTATTGATATCTCTCTGTTAGTGTGTCAAGTGGGTGTAAAGCGGCATAAACACAGCCGTGAAAAGCAGCTAAACCCCATTATGAAAATAAATTACTTTGAAAAACCCATGAAACAACGACAGTGAAAGAGATAGAAATTCTTACACAATGAGTTCAGGGGCTGTGATGCAACCTGGATTGACCATATCTAGACCCACAGCTGGATGAGACATAAGGGTGGACACTCTTGGGGCTGAGAGGTTTGGTGAGGTTGGGTGAGCAAACGCAGACCCTTTAAAGTAATACTGCGTGGTACCCATCGCATGGGTCCCAAATCTCCAGGTTCAAGGGCATCTTCCTACATCGAAAACATGCATGAGAAACCCAGAAGATGGTACACCGTGTGATGGGGAAAGGTTTCTAAAACGCACCTCATTTCTCATCTCCTTGTGCCCGGGTTCGCCATTCCAGCCGCTTTACTAGCAATCTCCCTACTTGGAGCATCAGCACTTTAACCTCCTGTTCCGTACAGGTTGCAATTTGTCCTGAGGATGAACGGGAAGACGGGGAACCAACGAGAGACTAGCTCTTGGTGTTGGGACAGGCACAGGTCACTCTATTTTCCCATCAGGAAGAAGAATTAACCACAGCTCAGCCTGCCCCCCGGAACCAGAACAGGGCCTGAAGCCATCCTGCGCTTTTGCGGCCAGCTCCCAAAAAAGCGAGTTGTAAAATGGAGGTTCAGGGCACTGCAATTCACAAACCTGCAGAGTTATAAATGATAACTCTCGTCCACAAATATATTGAGGGAAGGCAAAGAAGAGGATTTGAAATCAAGGCAGAATTGCAGGAAACAGATTTCAGGAGGTAGATACGAATCGCCTTTAAAGCACATGAAAAGCGGCAAAACGTTGACAATGATGCCCTTGGCCAAAAAGGGCGTATGCGTTTTTTCCTGAATATATTCAGGAAAAAACGCATACGCCCTTTTTGGCCAACCAAGCAACCTGGAAAGGCAAATCAGCGCTACAGAGAAGTCTCGCTTCCCATCGGTCAAAAGGGCCATGCTGAAAAAAGTGTCAAAACCAGAAATGCAGGACAGGCCATGGAGAAATGGGAGCCTTGCTACACTGATGGGCGGGATGTAAATTGCCAACAGCCACTCTGGAGAAGTGTACGGTGTGTCCTGAAACATCTGAAAAACACAGCTTAGAGAGCATAGGGCACTTCCACTCATGGGGGTATAAATGGGAAAATGAAAAATCAGCAAGACACAAGCACCCCAAAGTTGAGGGCTGCTCTGTTGACAAGGACCTCCACTTCATTCCACCTTAAATATCCCAGGAAAGAGAAAAATGGATAAAGAAGTTGTGGTCCTTATGTACAATGGAATATCACTCAGCCATGAAATCAATGTCATAATGTTAGTAGCAGCATGATGAGTGGATTTAGGTACGACGATTTCTAAGTGAAATAAGTCAAACAGAAAAGGACACTTCTCATAAGGTATCACTTATAGAGGGAATGTAAAAACCGTTACACTTGAACTGAATTACAAAACAGAACAGAGTCACACATGCAGAAAACACACTATGGCTGCTTAACGGGAAAGGTGAGGTGGGGTGATACATAAAACAAGGGTATCAAATTAGCTCAGATACCGTTCCATAAACCCAATATGTAGTAGACAAGACCAACTCCTTGCTCAGAGAACTGGACTCAACACGCCCTATTCACCGCACAAGAATATATCTGACTAGTAATAATCTTAAAACCTATGTATTGATATCTCTCTGTTAGTGTGTCAAGTGGGTGTAAAGCGGCATAAACACAGCCGTGAAAAGCAGCTAAACCCCATTATGAAAATAAATTACTTTGAAAAACCCATGAAACAACGACAGTGAAAGAGATAGAAATTCTTACACAATGAGTTCAGGGGCTGTGATGCAACCTGGATTGACCATATCTAGACCCACAGCTGGATGAGACATAAGGGTGGACACTCTTGGGGCTGAGAGGTTTGGTGAGGTTGGGTGAGCAAACGCAGACCCTTTAAAGTAATACTGCGTGGTACCCATCGCATGGGTCCCAAATCTCCAGGTTCAAGGGCATCTTCCTACATCGAAAACATGCATGAGAAACCCAGAAGATGGTACACCGTGTGATGGGGAAAGGTTTCTAAAACGCACCTCATTTCTCATCTCCTTGTGCCCGGGTTCGCCATTCCAGCCGCTTTACTAGCAATCTCCCTACTTGGAGCATCAGCACCTTTAACCTCCTGTTCCGTACAGGTTGCAATTTGTCCTGAGGATGAACAGGAAGACGGGGAACCAACGAGAGACTAGCTCTTGGTGTTGGGACAGGCACAGGTCACTCTATTTTCCCATCAGGAAGAAGAATTAACCACAGGCTCAGCCTGCCCCCCGGAACCAGAAACAGGGCCTGAAGCCATCCTGCGCTTTTGCGGCCAGCTCCCAAAAAGCGAGTTGTAAAATGGAGGTTCAGGGCACTGCAATTCACAAACCTGCAGAGTTATAAATGATAACTCTCGTCCACAAATATATTGAGGGAAGGCAAAGAAGAGGATTTGAAATCAAGGCAGAATTGCAGGAAACAGATTTCAGGAGGTAGATACGAATCGCCTTTAAAGCACATGAAAAGCGGCAAAACGTTGACAATGATGCCCTTGGCCAAAAAGGGCGTATGCGTTTTTTCCTGAATATATTCAGGAAAAAACGCATACGCCCTTTTTGGTCAACCAAGCAACCTGGAAAGGCAAATCAGCGCTACAGAGAAGTCTCGCTTCCCATCGGTCAAAAGGCCATGCTGAAAAAAAGTGTCAAAACCAGAAATGCAGGACAGGCCATGGAGAAATGGAGCCTTGCTACACTGATGGGCGGGATGTAAATTGCCAACAGCCTCTGGAGAAGTGTACGGTGTGTCCTGAAACATCTGAAAAACACAGCTTAGAGAGCATAGGGCACTTCCACTCATGGGGGTATAAATTGGGAAAATGAAAAATCAGCAAGACACAAGCACCCCAAAGTTGAGGGCTGCTCTGTTGACAAGGACCTCCACTTCATTCCACCTTAAATATCCCAGGAAAGAGAAAAATGGATAAAGAAGTTGTGGTCCTTATGTACAATGGAATATCACTCAGCCATGAAATCAATGTCATAATGTTAGTAGCAGCATGATGAGTGGATTTAGGTACGACGATTCTAAGTGAAATAAGTCAAACAGAAAAGGACACTTCTCATAAGGTATCACTTATAGAGGGAATGTAAAAACCGTTACACTTGAACTGAATTACAAAACAGAACAGAGTCACACATGCAGAAAACACACTATGGCTGCTTAACGGGAAAGGTGAGGTGGGGTGATACATAAAACAAGGGTATCAAATTAGCTCAGATACCGTTCCATAAACCCAATATGTAGTAGACAAGACCAACTCCTTGCTCAGAGAACTGGACTCAACACGCCCTATTCACCGCACAAGAATATATCTGACTAGTAATAATCGTAAAACCTATGTATTGATATCTCTCTGTTAGTGTGTCAAGTGGGTGTAAAGCGGCATAAACACAGCCGTGAAAAGCAGCTAAACCCCATTATGAAAATAAATTACTTTGAAAAACCCATGAAACAACGACAGTGAAAGAGATAGAAATTCTTACACAATGAGTTCAGGGGCTGTGATGCAACCTGGATTGACCATATCTAGACCCACAGCTGGATGAGACATAAGGGTGACACTCTTGGGGCTGAGAGGTTTGGTGAGGTTGGGTGAGCAAACGCAGACCCTTTAAAGTAATACTGCGTGGTACCCATCGCATGGGTCCCAAATCTCCAGGTTCAAGGGCATCTTCCTACATCGAAAACATGCATGAGAAACCCAGAAGATGGTACACCGTGTGATGGGGAAAGGTTTCTAAAACGCACCTCATTTCTCATCTCCTTGTGCCCGGGTTCGCCATTCCAGCCGCTTTACTAGCAATCTCCCTACTTGGAGCATCAGCACCTTTAACCTCCTGTTCCGTACAGGTTGCAATTTGTCCTGAGGATGAACGGGAAGACGGGGAACCAACGAGAGACTAGCTCTTGGTGTTGGGACAGGCACAGGTCACTCTATTTTCCCATCAGGAAGAAGAATTAACCACAGGCTCAGCCTGCCCCCCGGAACCAGAACAGGGCCTGAAGCCATCCTGCGCTTTTGCGGCCAGCTCCCAAAAAAGCGAGTTGTAAAATGGAGGTTCAGGGCACTGCAATTCACAAACCTGCAGAGTTATAAATGATAACTCTCGTCCACAAATATATTGAGGAAGGCAAAGAAGAGGATTTGAAATCAAGGCAGAATTGCAGGAAACAGATTTCAGGAGGTAGATACGAATCGCCTTTAAAGCACATGAAAAGCGGCAAACGTTGACAATGATGCCCTTGGCCAAAAAGGGCGTATGCGTTTTTTCCTGAATATATTCAGGAAAAAACGCATACGCCCTTTTTGGTCAACCAAGCAACCTGGAAAGGCAAATCAGCGCTACAGAGAAGTCTCGCTTCCCATCGGTCAAAAGGGCCATGCTGAAAAAAGTGTCAAAACCAGAAATGCAGGACAGGCCATGGAGAAATGGGAGCCTTGCTACACTGATGGGCGGGATGTAAATTGCCCACAGCCAATCTGGAGAAGTGTACGGTGTGTCCTGAACATCTGAAAAACACAGCTTAGAGAGCATAGGGCACTTCCACTCATGGGGGTATAAATTGGGAAAATTAAAAATCAGCAAGACACAAGCACCCCAAAGTTGAGGGCTGCTCTGTTGACAAGGACCTCCACTTCATTCCACCTTAAATATCCCAGGAAAGAGAAAAATGGATAAAGAAGTTGTGGTCCTTATGTACAATGGAATATCACTCAGCCATGAAAATCAATGTCATAATGTTAGTAGCAGCATGATGAGTGGATTTAGGTACGACGATTCTAAGTGAAATAAGTCAAACAGAAAAGGACACTTCTCATAAGGTATCACTTATAGAGGGAATGTAAAAACCGTTACACTTGAACTGAATTACAAAACAGAACAGAGTCACACATGCAGAAAACACACTATGGCTGCTTAACGGGAAAGGTGAGGTGGGGTGATACATAAAACAAGGGTATCAAATTAGCTCAGATACCGTTCCATAAACCCAATATGTAGTAGACAAGACCAACTCCCTTGCTCAGAGAACTGGACTCAACACGCCCTATTCACCGCACAAGAATATATCTGACTAGTAATAATCGTAAAACCTATGTATTGATATCTCTCTGTTAGTGTGTCAAGTGGGTGTAAAGCGGCATAAACACAGCCGTGAAAAGCAGCTAAACCCCATTATGAAAATAAATTACTTTGAAAAACCCATGAAACAACGACAGTGAAAGAGATAGAAATTCTTACACAATGAGTTCAGGGGCTGTGATGCAACCTGGATTGACCATATCTAGACCCACAGCTGGATGAGACATAAGGGTGGACACTCTTGGGGCTGAGAGGTTTGGTGAGGTTGGGTGAGCAAACGCAGACCCTTTAAAGTAATACTGCGTGGTACCCATCGCATGGGTCCCAAATCTCCAGGTTCAAGGGCATCTTCCTACATCGAAAACATGCATGAGAAACCCAGAAGATGGTACACCGTGTGATGGGGAAAGGTTTCTAAAACGCACCTCATTTCTCATCTCCTTGTGCCCGGGTTCGCCATTCCAGCCGCTTTACTAGCAATCTCCCTACTTGGAGCATCAGCACCTTTAACCTCCTGTTCCGTACAGGTTGCAATTTGTCCTGAGGATGAACGGGAAGACGGGGAACCAACGAGAGACTAGCTCTTGGTGTTGGGACAGGCACAGGTCACTCTATTTTCCCATCAGGAAGAAGAATTAACCACAGGCTCAGCCTGCCCCCCGGAACCAGAACAGGGCCTGAAGCCATCCTGCGCTTTTGCGGCCAGCTCCCAAAAAAGCGAGTTGTAAAATGGAGGTTCAGGGCACTGCAATTCACAAACCTGCAGAGTTATAAATGATAACTCTCGTCCACAAATATATTGAGGGAAGGCAAAGAAGAGGATTTGAAATCAAGGCAGAATTGCAGGAAACAGATTTCAGGAGGTAGATACGAATCGCCTTTAAAGCACATGAAAAGCGGCAAAACGTTGACAATGATGCCCTTGGCCAAAAAGGGCGTATGCGTTTTTTCCTGAATATATTCAGGAAAAAACGCATACGCCCTTTTTGGCCAACCAAGCAACCTGGAAAGGCAAATCAGCGCTACAGAGAAGTCTCGCTTCCCATCGGTCAAAAGGGCCATGCTGAAAAAAGTGTCAAAACCAGAAATGCAGGACAGGCCATGGAGAAATGGGAGCCTTGCTACACTGATGGGCGGGATGTAAATTGCCAACAGCCACTCTGGAGAAGTGTACGGTGTGTCCTGAAACATCTGAAAAACACAGCTTAGAGAGCATAGGGCACTTCCACTCATGGGGGTATAAATTGGGAAAATGAAAAATCAGCAAGACACAAGCACCCCAAAGTTGAGGGCTGCTCTGTTGACAAGGACCTCCACTTCATTCCACCTTAAATATCCCAGGAAAGAGAAAAATGGATAAAGAAGTTGTGGTCCTTATGTACAATGGAATATCACTCAGCCA